>NW_027181771.1:35728935-35751435 GCF_029961685.1 Aristolochia californica
CTCAAGGTGCTGGCCGTGGTCGCAACAACAGACAGAACAGAGGTCCCAGATGTCAGGTGTGCAATCGTTATGGTCACACCGCACTAGTGTGTCATAACCGATTCAACCAAGCTGAAAAAGGGCTGCGTGCGCTAGCGCACCTTGTAGTCATAATCGTTTTGAAGCTCCCGAGCCCTTACGAAGACACTCTACAGAAAAAAAGAAGGAGACCCGAAAACGAACTCCCAAACAATTAACTTAAATGTGGAAGTTCCAAAGCGGGGCTTCCACGCCTTCCCAAAATCCCAATATTTGCGCCCATTTTATGGGCGAGACCCCAAACACGAACCCGCCGGAGATAAAGTATTCCACTGTACCTGTGACAGCCCATTATGAGGGCCAAATCTTACCTGGCGAGATTTTCATCGGCAATTGCTCAGTAGAAAATCTCAAGGAACCCCGAGAAAAGAAGCGTCGGGATTCACTATGAGAACAGATGGGATATAAGTGCTATTGAGACTTGTAATGTTAAACCATGAAGTCCTTTCATAAACATTTTCCCGAGAAGCCAATAGTACATAGTTCTGGGGCCGAGACTCTTTATAGAATGGCCGAGGAGGGCCGAAAGAGAAAAGAGAACAGAACCCCGGGGGAGCTTGGATTTGGAAGAGAGTAGCCGACGCGTGGGATAAATCGTGGAAGCCCATAGGGGCCTGGAAAAGACGGAAAATTGATAAGAAAGGAGAAGTGGGTCATCAACTGATCTTTTCCCCAATAGGCTTTCGAAAAAGCGTGATTCTTGGGCTGACATCAGGGATTCGATGATCCGATCCGCCTTCTTCTCAACAAAAAGCGGAATCCTCGGATTGTTTGCCAGCGTTCGAAAGAGAATACGCCTCTTGGACAGAGTCACTCATCTATAACATGGAAGCAGGTAGTAGGGCTGAACGACGACCTGACTTTGAACCTGAACCTTATCTCGATTTCAAAAGCGAGCTTCCAAAGAACGAAATCTCACAGAACTTGACAGCGCTGACTATGGAGAGTTATAGCATAGCAAGCAATGAGGGAAGAGCACGAAAGGAAGCAGATTCGGATAAGCACCCATAGAAGGCGGCGTGAGCCTCGTGGTCAGACTTCTCATCAAAAGATAGGGAATGGAAAGGTAGAGAGAGGGCTTTTTCCAACCATTGAGTGGTCGACTCCACCCAGCATTTGTCAAGGAAATAAAGGGCTTCCCTTCGAGAGGGACTTCTCACTACTCTATGATCGGCCTGAAGCTCGGGCTGAGCTACTTGTCCCTGACCTTTTCACGTAACTAGCGGACTATGGTTCATAAAAGCCCCCTCTTTGGATTTGTGGCATACTTGGCTCAGTAAATCCTTCGATTGGTATTGGATTCTTCCCCAGCTAACGAACTCCGGGGTTAAATAGTAAAGGTCATTCTTTCTTTGTTTGGAAGGGGGGCTATCAACTCATCGACCACACCCAGTCTCTTTCCCAGCTTCAGTTCACTCTTTCGGTCACAAAAAACGAGATCTTTGGGCTCTTTCTCGAACAAAGCCTTCTGTCTTCTCCGTCCCACTCCGCTGACTATCCATACCCAACTTTAGCGACTAGCTAGCTGGTTAATTGATCTAGGCAACTCGCGATTTATTCATCTTCGGTGGAGTTGAGGGCTTACTCAGCAGGAGCAAGGAGAACAATCCTCTGTTTGGGACGCATCTGTAGGGTGAGCTGACTTCACTTCTGCCAGTGAATGAACAAAAGGGGATCTTGGTCGGTCCTTCAGATCTTGGAAAGGGAGGGCTTACGGCTCAAAGTCGAGGTCACCTTGATTCGGGCCAGCTTTCACCAGATAGGAGTCTTCTCTTTCCTTTAGAGAGAGAAAGATCTTGACGAAGGCAACAAAGACCTTTCACTGTCACTGGGGATAGTCCGCTTCGAGGGCCAGGATCTCTCTCATTGGTGGGACGTAACGGAACCCGGTCAACGGTAGGCGTTCATTACTTATTCTCCGATGGATTTTTGAGGAGGCTACACCATGGATTGATTCATTGATCCCGTAGTCTGGCATGGAAATGAACTCAGCTTATGGCGCTGTTAAGCCCTCAAACTCCACTGACTCATGGAAGACCGTCGGATTGGCATCACTCTCATCTTCTTGAGAGCCGGACCCTGACACGACTGAGGCTGTGATTTAGACGGAGCTACTCCATCTGATTAGTAGCCAATCAATTTGAAGTGAGGTTCACTTTTCTGCTTTTGTATGCTACTAGCTCTGCTTCTTTGATGGATTGGACCAACCACTCCACCACACTTTCGATTTCGACTAGACCGCGAAAGAGTGCTTGCTGGACGACTTCCATCACTGGGACCGCTTTCCGCTCTGAATGAGCTCTCTTTGCTGACGAAACTACTGCTTTATAAATAAAGAGATGATAGGTGGGGAGGTTTTCATTGGACTAGCCTTCCTATGAATCCCAGGAACCATCCAATTGCGCAGCAGCTATCTAATCTGGCGGTAGGTCATTTCTACTTTCGTCGATCAACCAACAAACAAGTGGACAATCCTTAAAGATGTGAGAAGGCTACACATCCGAGTCAAAGTCTTGCCCCTTTTCTTTTTGCACCACGGTGGAAGGTTGACGTCACAGCTCTGTCTTTCTTTTCGTATCAAAGAAAGACATTTGTGTGCGAAGTACTTTCCGACAACATCAGCTTCTGAAAGTAGATGAGAGAGGCGATGAAATCCCTAATAGGACATGCCAGCTGGACGAGCGTCTTGTATTGGTGCGCAATTCTCCAGTGAGTGGGAGAAAGCTGATGTGAAAGGATAATAGTAGCTCAGTTACGTAGGTGAGTCGTCTAGCGTATAGCACCAGAAAGGATAACCAATAGTGAGATTTTGGCACCTTGCCCAGATAGATCTTTCCCTATCTTCAGCACCCACCCATCTTGTAGACGACGGGGTAGACGGGGATGAACATGACGGATAGAAAGACCAGAAACTGAACAAGGCAACTACCATTGCTCTCTCTTCCTATACTAAGGTTCATAGATTGACTCTTCACTCCCCTCACCACGTCTTGTCAGTCTTTGCCCTACCCTAACTACACTACTTCTTTTCGTTCTTCTCTTGCCTGCTTTCAGTTCTTTCTTTCAGTCGTTATGGCGGTTAGTGCTAGAAGAATAAAGTGGTTGAAAAATCTCTTTCAAGAAGTGAAGAAAACCCGTCTTTTTTGATTAAATTTGATTTTGCTTAATAGACGGACCTAGAAATCGAGAACCTTTCACGCTCATATAGCTTCAAAAGTCATAAAAGTACGGAAATAGCTCAGTTGCAAGTCGTTGAGTTCGTCTTCGGGTTCTTTCGTTCCAAGACACGACGGAAGGGCTTGACCGTAGCGCTTTGCTGCTATGCCAATGTTAAGTCAAGGTAGTGACCGTCGCCTTTACCGCCCTGCCACCGCACCTGTCTTGATACATTCGGCTACTCATCCAGGGAAACCCCTCGCCGATAGCACCCAGCAATCAAACTAAAGCGCTAACGCGAGGTCTTACAGAGCCTTTCGCGCTAGGCGCTCAGCTCAGTCCGTTGCTTGTTGGCTCTGAAAGAGGTTCTTAAACTATCTACCGGGGTTGTGACGAGTACGTACTTATTTTGCCAATACGTCCTCCATCCTTTATGCTGCATCATTGCATCTGGATGATATTTGAAGGTTTAATTTAAAAACTTCCACAGACAAGCGTTTGTGACTCTGTCGTCTAGCTAATTCTAAAACTTCTCAACCCGTTGGAGCTTTTCGTTGTGATCCCCTAGGGGAATGTGAATTGGGCAATACCTCGAATGGGCAAGCTGCCTAATTCTCGTGCATCTTCTAGAGTAAACACCACCTCGCCGGCTGGTATGATGAATGTTGTGGTAGACTGGCACTTGAAACTGATCATAGTCAACAACCGTTAATTATCCTTCGGGTTCAGTTTGAAGGGCGTCGCTGATCCCAGCTGCGTTCCGAACCGCACGAACATTAGGGTCGAGCTCCATCTCCCTGACCCACTGCTCCCAGCTTTCGTCTGGTTTCGGCCATCCGGCTCAGATTATGCTGCGGCATTTCTGCTCTTTTAAAGTCTGCCAGAACTCTTTCTGGGGGCTATCACTACTTCTGTTGTCGTACCGTTATGCCCTGGCAAAGGCCCGAGGTATAATCTCTCGTTTGCAAGAGACTCCATTCATGGACGCTTAAGCGAAGTACTGTAGCTGTTGAGAATGGTTTCTGGTGGATCCTCTTGGTAAAGGGGGAAAGAGAAAACGGCTGTGTTCTTATGTCCTCTCTGTTTTGAGGGCTCTTCGTTCCCCAAGGGTCTTGATTTCGGCGGTGACTTTTTGGAGATCGTGCGCAATCACTTGTTTTCAAAGATTGCTTTGTTGTGCCAACTGGCGTGCATGAAGCTAGGGGGCTTTGTGATCTTAGGGGAAATATCCCCGTTATTCTCGTCGGGCAGGAATAATCGACGCGAAAGCCCCCTCTTCTTAATAGTGCTTGCCGATTGGAGACGCACTCATACAGGCCGAAAGGATGTGTTCGCTTATATACTAGTCGAGTCGACAGCTATACCGAGCGAGAAGCCTAAGAGAGAGAGACGGGGGTGCTGGTCGACACCTATATAGTTACTGCCGACAAGGCTTATTCGAAAGAGAGATTTCCTGTAGTATTTAAAAGGAATGTGATTTATAATTAAAGTCGTGAGTGAGTCATTTATTGTCGCCACCAGAAGATAACCGTCAATAGGCACGAGAAAGAGGTTGATGCTTGTGGCTTTGTATTTGTTTGATTTTGTTTGATTCCTCTCCACGTGTACGAGTTTGTTATGTAACAGATTCTGCTCAGATGAGGGGGGGTCTCATATGGATTGATCGCCCCGCACCCGCACTTCCACTTAGTCATTAACCAGTGTTTTATTGACACGTGGTGACTTGTGATTGATGGCAAAGTCAGTTGGTGGGTCGCTGATCGCCTATAAATAGGACCTGTGACCTCATTTTCAAACAGAATCACGAAGTAGGAGTGCGAAAAAGTGTGATTTTGATATTCCAGCAATAAAGGAAATCCACACAACTATATTATCAAAGGATGGCAAGCTCGTACTCCTTTCAAAAAGCGCTCCCCCCACCTAACATAAAGGGCAGCTAGAGCTGTTACTGAGAAGCGCGCCAGAGAAAAGACAAATTATACGTAGTTTTTCAGCTGCATCATCATAATATGACAACTCCAATGAGGACGAAGAAGGCAGAAATAGGCCGCGATCCGCAGTGGCACGAACGTCGCGTATGATACGGTGAACGGCCGTCAGGTGAAGGGTCCGAGGTGCCAACATAAAAGGCTGACTTTATTAGGGACAGCGTTAGCAATATCAGGACGAGTGATCGTAAGGTAGACAAGTCCTCCAACAAGCAGCCTGCCTTTACGTAATAGGAGCTTCTGCAGCTAGCCCGAAACCTAGCCTTCCAGCCAGCCCCAATAGGAACAGGAGAATGAACAAAATCTCTTATTGATAATGGTGTCTCACTCACAAGAATGCTCTTTCTTAATATAAATGCATATAATGGAAGCGACTGGGACAACACCCAGGCCAGGAAAGAACCCGACACCGTCACTTCAATCGGGAGGGCATACCTGCAGGCAATTTGGAAGATTGTTGACTTGAGGCACAAAAGAGTGACCTGCTCATGTTTTCATGCCTATATAGCCTCGTATTCGGAGTAGGAAGTTTGAAAGGAATCAGCATCTCAATCGGCATCTCTTGATGAGCCTCTGGCCTCGAAACCGAACCTTCCACCAGTTCTGGAATAAGCAATTTGCACATCTGGAATTGGAGTTTGAGCACTTGAGGTTTTTTAGTATTATACGCGGGAGTAGTTACCTGGAACTGCTGAAGCGTCAGTCTTCGGTGTAATCTTTCGTTGCTTTCGTCTGGTTAAAAGGGGCCTTTGATAGTCACAATCAAGAAGAATACGAAAGAAAGACTATAATATAATATAATATAATAGATTCTAAATTCAATAGATCTGGCAGTTGAATGAAGAGGGTAGGGAGTGGCTACCGAGTTTACCATTGCGATACACGGAACAAGAGTGCTATCAACTGGATTCTAACTCGGTAAAAGCGGTGGGCAAAGTCAAGGATTGAGTTTTGAACTAGCTTGGATACCGGAAAGGAAGGTCATGATATCCATCTCTTTAGTGGAAGTTTCAGACAGTTATGGAATGCTTTTTAGCCGAACTTTCTTGGCGTGCGGGTAGATTTATCAGCCTCGATTGGACTCATGCGGTGGTACCAGCAACCACAATCAAATGCTATGCGTCAATCCGGAGGGGGAGAGGAACGTAACGACGGATCGCCGAAACTGTAGTAATTCGACAGGGTGAAGATCTTAAGACCTTGGGTTCTACTCTAAGATTGTGATCCCGGTTGTTCCAGGAAAATGGAAATGCTAGATTCATCTCTCGGAAATGAATCTCCGGGTTCAACAGGAGCCAGCAAGAGCTTGGGCCCCTATGGAGTCAGGCAAGTCAAGCCGTATCGCGCTTGTATAGTAAACGCCCCTTGCTGGCTTCTTTGAGCCGTAGCGCGTACTTACTGGTGAAGGCGTGCCACACCAACCCTGAACCCTTACTGCAATAGGCGGAATGGAGCAAGAAAACGGCTGCGCTAACGCGAGGGTTGGCGTGGCTGCACCACGAAACAAGCAAAGTATGCCCTTTATTTCACTAGATAGCAAAGGTCCTGTTATACCGGAGGGACGCGTGCTTTCTTTTTTTTCCAGGGATGGCTTCATCAATCACATCTGTCACCGAGAAAGGTTTTTACATGGATGTATGGGAACCTTTGGTTCCATTTAAGTAAGTAAGCCCGCAGCATCACTACCAGATCGAAAGTCAGGGTCAGTTTCGGTTCTAGGTAAAGATCCATAACCACCAGTCCCAGCTCCGCCGCCAACATACCCGGATCGAGTGTTTTCGCTCCCCTCAAGGGAATATGAGCTTATGCGCCTACCTCTGCTACTGGGACTGAACTTGATCTACTCCATAAATAGGTGAATATGCTCAGTGCTTAAACCAAAACAGCTCCTCAAACTCCTTACTCTGGCTCTCCTAGGATATGCTTTCTCTATTTCCGTGTCTGCTCCAACTCGATTTTTCAGTGGTGGAGAAGAGGTTCAACGTTCTTTATGAAAGGTCTTTATCAATTCGGGTGTTCTTGTCTTGGTTCAACGCGCTATAGATCTGTATATGGGACTGGGCCCGGGGAAGCTACGGGCTAAGCGCTCACGCCTGCGAGCGAAGCGCTTTAGCCCGCTACAAGGCGAGCCAGCTTGACTCCATAGGGGGGCTTGTGCGCTTACTGCAGAGTAAAGGGGCGTGAGCGCTAGCTAGGCTAGCACAATTCCGAAGGTGAAGGCGAATTGATTGATTTAATATTCAATCAAATGCTGAATTGTCAGCTAGCTCTTCCCGTTTCCCGGCTCAATCATTATGCAAGCAAGCAGCGGTTCAACGCTACACCGCTTTTGCGTCAATTCCTTCCGGTCTCACTCCCACTTATTCCTACCGCCGAACGATAGAGGAGCATATAGTTCGTTGTTCATCCCTAAACCATATGGTTTCTGACTGAATTAGCTCATGCGAAAAAGTCGGTCGCTTCATGCATGTTCTAGATTTTGGCTACGACTTTCTCTCCCGGCACCTCCACCGCTAATGCAAGCATCCATCTATAACCATTCTCCACCCCGCCCTCCCCTTCGCATCTATTGATCGCTATCCATTCTCCCTGCATCCATCCCGGGAGCGGAGCTGTACCGAAAAAGATTTAAACATGAATTTCAGTCTTCTATTATCTCACCCTCCCTGTTCCGATAGTTAGGTTTCGAGCAGAGAACTGTTATTCCTTATAGTAGTGAGGAATAGATCAAGCCAACATCTTAGCCTGCTGATTGAGTCGCGTGAGCGGGGATGTAGTAAACATCGAACGAACATTCCCCGTGATGACTCCGACTTCCACCCAGGTAGATTGATTCGGGAGAAAGCAGCACCAAAGCACGTGAAGAAGTGAGTAACCCCATTCGTCGAGCCACAATGGCAGAATTCGGACATCATCTCATCAGTTCGAGGGTAGGTATTCCCGTCCGCCCTTTCTGATTTGGAGGTTTGGATCCGGAGAAAGCATCGTTCTATATCGATCGAGACTGAGAGTCTCTGGTATGTAATATGAATTCAAAGTTCCAGCTCCTGCTCCGAAGGGGAGTATAACCCGCACGGGAAAGAATGATGGAAGGGAATAAAAAAGAATCGGTTACATTTTGCACCTCTTATAGAATTAGAAAAGTCTTCTCTAATAAATAGACCTGGGAACCCTTGATTTTCGGGGTTGGACTTAAGCATGTTTTTTCTGAATCGTGCTTCATCCCTCCTCGCATCGGAAGAAGACTCACTATATGGAACTAGGAATCCAAGAGTCTAAGTGGTTCCCCCATACGGAGCTTTGGGCTTTGGGGCGGTTTAGTAGAAACCAGACATTTCTTTATCCATCGGGACATACAAATACCAGACTCTGGCGGAATGGGCAAGCTCGTCCGGGAAAAAAGATGTGTACTCGGGATGGGCTCTGTAAGCAATGGATAACCAGCTTTTTCATTCGCTTTTTGGGAACGGGACCTGCCAGTTCAAGATTGGAGCTGGCTAGCCCAGGAACTTGATCTTCCTTTCACCCCGCATTTCCATCACATCATCTTCGCCCGGCAGGAGATTATTAAAGACGAATGAGTTTAAAGTACTACCGTCGACTTCGAATTGATGAGAGCCCTTTTTCTGGTTCTGGCTCCATACGAGTTTGCACTGTTGGTTCATCCACATGGATATCTGGTCATACCTACTCCACCGAGGACCGAAGTAGATACGTTGATTCACCATCCGACCGGGTACAACTAGTTGGTTACGCATTCCCCCACCCCGGTTCGTCCGGGCGGGGAGGAATTGCTTGCCATGGATTAATCCCTCGGATCGGCGAGTGAAAGTAGCATGCCCTTGGTTTGAGTGAAAACCCGCCCGCCTGGGGTGGGGGTAAGAGGAAAGAACCCCTTAATGAGTGTTAGATGCGTCCTGCCCGGTTGGGAAGGAGACGATCTGGCTATCGGTTATTTGCAGGGATGTGAGGCGAGGCATAAGTCGAAAGAGAGGTGGAGAATAAGTGAAGAGCATTCCATAGCTATCGGATATGGGCCGTGGAGCCCGGGAGGGAGTCATAACTCTTTACGTTCTAATTGGATTCCCCCGGTGCTTGCGCACAAGCCCCAAGTAGTAATAGGCGCCGTAGGCTCTCTGTATACTAGGGGCGGAGCACCAAGTAGTAATAGGCGCCGTAGGCTCTCTGTATACTAGGGGCGGAGCACCAAGTAGTAATAGGCGCCGTAGGCTCTCTGTAGTAAAGGGGCGGAGCACCTTTACGTAATAGGCGCCGTAGGCTCTCTGTATACAAGAGGCGGAGCACCTTGTAGTAAGAGGGGCACTTTTTGAATTGCTCTGCTGCCCGCGGGCGACCGTTGTCTCGTTGATAGTTTCGAAGGAGCTCATGAGACAGGAGGATATTGTTGGTGATTTTTCGCCCATGAATGAATGCCGAATGATATGGGCTAACCAAGCTAACAATCATAGCTTTAATTCGGTTAGTAATAATCTAAGAGATAGACTTCTCAACCATCTTGCAACATTCAATAGGCCGAAAGTCATTAAGAGTAGTGGGATTGGAAACCTTAGACACAGGAGATATAAGCATAGAGTCAACTTCCGTCACCAGCTTGCCCGACTTGAAGAAGTTAAGAACAGCTTTCGTAAAGTCGTCACCAACAATGTGCCAGGCGGCCTTGATAAAATAAGCAGCGAACCCATCTGGGTCTGGGGCCTTGTTGTCTTTCAAGGAGAACATGGCTTCCGACTCCTCACTCGTCACTTCACGTTCAAGCTCTAATCTCTGGCTGTTCGTGAGCTGACTGAAGAAGGATAATCTACGGGCCACATCATTTTGATAACATCCAATGGGATCAGCACCCAAAACATCCTGATAATAACGAACCACTTCCGCCTTAATAGCATCCGGATTATTGACTTTCACCTTGTTGATGTAGAGGCTGGATATCTTGTTACGAGATTTCCTAGCATAAAGAGCGGTTGGTTAAGGCCGTCTTATTGTCACCAAGCGCCAACCAGTTAATTCTAGCCTTTTGTCTTATGAGAGACTCCTCGTTGGCAGCTAATGAGGCATAAGATTGAATCAGCTCATTTTCTTAAGAGGCAAGTTCGGAGCTCTCGGGATCCAGCTGAAGCCTACTCTGGACAATATCAAGCTCATCTCTAGCGCACAAGCCCCAAGTAGTAATAGGCGCCGTAGGCTCTCTGTATACTAGGGGCGGAGCACCAAGTAGTAATAGGCGCCGTAGGCTCTCTGTATACTAGGGGCGGAGCACCAAGTAGTAATAGGCGCCGTAGGCTCTCTGTAGTAAAGGGGCTTGTGCGAAGTGGGCTTACGCACACGAAGTCTGCTGCCCCTGGAGCAATAGGGCTTTGGGGCACTCTTAGCCAACGGACCTCTGCTGCCCGGAAAGGCTTTCGACGTACCTTGCGACAACCACCCGTCAAGTCAGAAAAGAGCTATCGTAAGTAAAGAACGGAACCTGTAAGAGCGGAGTCAAGTAAGAAAAGAAGAGTGTGTGGGCTGCTCTTACCTGCTTTATGTACGGTTCGTTCGTTGCAGAGCAGAGCAGTTCTGACTTAATGTATGGTATGCTCTCTTATTCGAGTTCCCTCTGCACACGCCGTACCGAAACAAGAGTCAAGATATAATATAATATATTTAAATCAAGCCAAGCCCCTTACGTGATAGGGGAGCGCTTGCTTCGTTTACCGTCGAAGGTCTTCGTTTGAATCAAGCCCCCTATTCGAGTAAGGGGACGCGAGTCTAGCTCTGAACTCCTCTTACTGAACTGATCTTTTCTTACTTGACGGTCGGTTCGTCCGTATGGCTCGAAAGCAAGCCAGCATTCTGCCCTTACTGCAATGGGGCTTGACTTCCGCGGGACGGACTCTGACTTTAGCAAGGTTCGTTAAGTCGGTTTGTAGCAGTGCCTCTGATCTCCTCTGCTCTTACTCCTATTACTCTTCAACGAACATACCTTGCGTCAGTGAGGCAGTCAAAGCTGTCTCTTACTCACTGACGCTTCTGACACTTTGCTAAACTAAAGTCGGAACGGAGTTGCAAGGTACGTTCCGTTCGTTTGTGCGCTTTCTGATCGGGTATAGCAAGACCACAGAAGGCATTGAGCTCTGACCGTACAGTGTGAGACTTTTCTCTTTGATTGAACAGAAAGCATTTTTTCGAGCTTTTGAGTCGAACGAAGGCAAAAAAAAAGGGGGAGAGGGGATGAAAGAGATGCGATGCGCTTCCCTCACTTTGCTTGATCCCTCCAAACTTCCAGATCATCACAAGTAACTTTGAGGCGAGATCAGAACCACGAGATACCAGGCCAAATGAGTACTGAACGGAGCTCGACTGAATTCGGAACCCTTATTAATAGAGTTAATAGAGGGGGGGAGCGGAGCGAGACCAAATCGCCCTGTAGTTGTGAGAAAGCCAGGCCAACAAGCGTGAAGGGGCAGTATTTAGGGTTCAAAAGTCTTTCTTCCTGCACTAGTAGCGAGCAAGTTCCGTGGATTTGATGAAACAAGCTTCTCAGTCAGCAAGCTTTAAGGTCGTTTAGAGGGGCAAGAGCAAGCTTTGTATTAGCTACTATAGACTGAATCCAAGATTGCGACGTGAGGAGCAAGACTGAATCCTTATCTATAGCTAGGAGCGAGAAAAAAAAACTTAAATAACTGCCACCTTTGCACGGCTGCAAGAGCAACAAGTGTGCGAATAGTCGTCATCTTGGATTTGCTCCATCTCCTCAGTTTCTATCCTATATTTTGATATCCCTTTTCAACAAGGCGAGCCTTGTATCTGTCAACAGCCCCATCCGCCTTAGTCTTTATAGTATACACCCAACGGCAGCCAATAGCATCTTTTTCAGGAGGATTCAATTCTTCTTCTTTTGATGGAGCGCGTCAAGCTCTTCCTTCATTGCTTGTTGCCAGCAAGCTTGAGAAGAGGCCACAGAGTATGATGAAGGAATGGATTGAGAGTGTAGAGCTGCAAGGAAGGCATTCAAAGTGGAAGCAGTGAAGGAGGAAATAAGCCATTAGTCGTTTTTTAGGCAGGAGGCTTACCCTTATTCTCTCTGGGAGATATTCGTCGTGGAGGTTCGGGAGGCAGTGCCGATGATTGATAAGGCTGTCAATCTTGCAGTCTCTCTAGATCAGTAGTGGGAAAGAGTGGTCGAGCTCAGCGTATCGGATGCAGAGGACGGATCGGTATAAAAAGAAAGACAAGAAAAAAAGAATGAGAATTGAATGAATTGTAATTTCATTCTCTGATTCTTTTTTCACTTTCGATTCTGAAGATAAAAAAAAGAAAAGATAAGAAGAAATTCGGCCACCTCCCACATCTTGACCCACTCGCTCGCTATCTACCTCCCCCACCGCCCACCTTCAAGATCCAGCCGCCCTGTTCTAACAATACGGCCGAATATGAAGCACTGATTCTTGGCCTGGAGATTGCTGTGCAGTCGGGAATCTGAAATATCGGCGATTCGCAGTTTTTTGTTAGGCAGGTTACTGGAGAGTACAAAGTCCTCAATCAGCACCTATTATGTTATGCTATTGGGAAGCGGTCATGGACTTGAGGGCTTTGATACCGTCAGAATTGACCATGTGCCAAGGGCGGTGGGTGGGGAAGGGAGCAGCAGCTGACAGCATGGCACAACTAGGGTCGACTCTGAGGATGCCGAACACATGCCAACAGGTCGTCGTGCAGATTCGGCAGAAGTTGATTGCACCATACCTTCAAAGATGCTTCGACTCGGATGTGATCCACTGTTATAACATAGAGACGGAGGGTGTCGACGAAGGGGATTGGCGTTACCCGTACATCAAGTACTTGAGCAATCCAAGTCAAGAAACGCTAAAGTTGGTTAGGCAGCGGGCCGTGAACTTTGTATTGATTGAAGGGGTACCGACGTGGTGCCGATGGTCTTCTGCTGAGATGTTTAAGTAGACCGGAGGCTGATCGTGTGATGGCTGAAGTCCATGAAGGTCTCTGTGGGGCACATCAGGCTGGACCTAAAATGAGATGGGAGCAATCAAACGGCTGCGCTAACGCGAGGGTTGGTAGTGGCACTAGCTAGCGCACAAGCCCACTTGCTGCCATGCGCACATGCCCCTCTCGCGCGTCAAGCTCTTAAGCTACAGGGCTACGCACCTGACGCAATAGGGGCACTCTAACTTATTTGTCTGCCTCAAAGATTTTTTGACGCAGGATTGGGGAGTAAGAAGACAGGACTCAGTAAGCAAGGGGCGGAGAGGTCTTGCTATCAAAAGTCGGAAGGCGCTAAGGCTTTGGGCCTTTCGGAGTTTACGATAGGGACGGTACGAATGACATACTTACCATTCCACGGGTCTTTCTTAATAGAGCAAAGAAAAATACTGACAAGTCCGATACCGCACGTAGCGAAATGAAGTTCTTTCGGGTTGAAGATGCGATGGTACGAAGTCAATTAAGTAAGCCAAGCTGGAGAGGTAGGAAGAGGTAGGAGTAACCTAAGAGAAGTAGCGGAGAAAGGCGCTTCAGACCAAGCCTTTGATCCTAACCCGATGAGCGAAGCCCGTCAGTCCGATAGTGTTCTATTGACATTTGACGGGGGTGCCTAAAGGCGTGTAGGAAGCAAGACTCTTAAGTAACGAGTGGAAGACGCTCACCCGAGTTCTTTTCCTTAAAGTCTGTTCTTCTTTCTTGTCTGATTTTCTTCTTTTTCCTCTCGCTCTCGGTGCTATCGGTTCCCTTCCCTCAGTTACTTCCTTGCCTTCCCTTACCCAGCTTGAAGTGAAGTTACTTGCTTCAGGGCAATCAGTTTCTTCTCTAAGACCCCTCTATAGCTATTAGCCGCTAGACTCGTCCTTCTCTAAACGGAAGCACGAGTCTAGCATTTGCCTTATGCTGCTTTGCATTTCACCTGCGTCAGTGTGCTATGCGCTCTCGGGCTCGGGGATGGGCTTGATCCAGGGATAGGCTTCTAAGGATAAGGGTTTTCCTGTGGAGTCAAGTAGAGAAGGCCCTGACTTAGAAAAACAAAGGTGAACTAGTATGATTCTTTGCCCCGAAGGTTCGGTTCCGTAGCTAAGAGGAATCTTCTTCAGTAGTGGAATGGAATCATGAAATCCGGGCAACAATCAATTTTCTCACTTTATATTGATATTGCTTTCCCCCCATCTGCAACTGGTCGATGACAATCATGTCTCTTAGAAGCATGTCTCAACTAAGGGGATTCATTCCTCCAGTTATCGATTTCCTCAAAAGCATGGAGAAATGCTTCAAGCTCCTCCATTCCTTATTTAAATCCCGAGAATCGGTAATTCATGCCAAAGATCTGGTAGTAGGGCATGATAGGTGCTTGGGAAGCTTAACAGGTGGAGCCGATAGTCCTGTCTTTAATGCATTGCTTTCTTTCCCACACCGCCCAAGCCATCTGATCCAATAGCTGCTTATCTCTCACAATGAGTTGCTTGCTTGGAAGGCCGGCCTATCTTTGTTTCCTACCTCGGATTTTTAATGCACATCTTCTTTCATGCCCCATTTGAGAAAAGTGGAGTTTTTTCTCTAGAATCGGAAATCGGCATCGGCCTATGCTTTTTGGGAAGTGTGTTGAGCATTCGACTTATCTTTTCCTCCAACCGGCATGAAGGAATGTCCGATAATCCTCCGGTGGCTGGTATGTCCTTTCAGTTCTGGCCTGGGGGACGCCGATCAAAGAAAGCACTCCTATCCTGCCTGGTGTTGATTCGGCAATTTGCGTCTAGTGGAGAGCTGTGTCATCTCAAAGAATAAGCGGATATTGATCTTCCCTTGCATTTATTTACTGTATTGGCTTCAACCACTCCTGAATCGGCGTAAGGCGTAAGAATTCATCGATATCGATCGGACGGCCTTAAATTTAAATGCGACTCATCTCGGTGGATGGGGCTCATCTGATATCTGATGTCATCTGTCGGCGGGTTTCGGTCAGGGAGGTATCGGCTCATTCATGCTTATCCCACTGGTAGCTTCATTGCTTGAATCGGCGGATCAAAGATCGGTTGTGAATACCTGCCTTTAACTGCTAGAGGTGGATCGGATGAGAGGCCTCTATTTGCTTGCTCCTCCTGCTCGCTCTAGTTCACCTGGTTCACTTGTATTTAATCCGAGGTCGAGTCATCCCTCTCCTCTTAGGAGCTCTTTCCTAATTAATCCCCTTTTTTTTTCTTTCCCAGCAGAAAGACTTGGAATAATTCTACCAACTACTGTCTCATGAAAGGGAATGCAATTAAACAAGACTTTCTTTCTCTTGCACCACGCCGAAGCATATGGACACTGCCTAAAGTCAGAAGGAATCGGGTGCCATCTGGTCCCAAAATTGCAGACTTCGGTCTTTGGCATTCTTATCCCGTCCCGAATTTCTCAAAGAAATTGTTGGCATTTGCTATAGCAGCTTTCGCCTCTTCTGCTCTTTTGGTCCGAGCTTCTTTCCTCTGGTTTTCTGCTGGAAGGAAGCTTTAGGAGGGGTCAACTGGGGAATCAGTACCCGGTTTGTCCCTAGGTCTCCTTTACTCGTCGGGGATCTGCTTACGGACTGATTTCTTTTATTAGACTTATTAGAGTGTTCGCCCTTGGTTACGCGGATCAACTCAAAGAGCTATCGGTCGAAGGCCTGGATAGATAGGATAGAAGTTTCAAATCAGAATTCCATTGAATTTCTTTCTAGACTCATCATTATAAAAAAGTTTGCTTCTTATAACTAATAGGTCAGTGATGGCGGGGTATGTACAATTGGATTAAACCAACGAGCCTCAGATCACTCACCATGCTTAAGCAGTTTGTAGGCAGACCTAACCATTTCTCCTTAGTAGTTTTCGCAAGAGATCAATATTTAATAGAAGCGTGGTCTAGTAAATATCACACGGAACACAGACCGGATCTTAGTGATGTTGATGAAGCCGGCTGTTCGCTATTCACATTTTTGACTTAATGTTTGAAGTAGGGTCGTTTAGCTCGACGATAGCGTTCCGTGGCATAGATAAGCATGCATGAGATCTTCGCCTTTAGTAATAAGGTCAGTTAGTTCCTATGAACTAAAAAAGGGTAGAACCTTGTAGTAAATAAGGTCAACTACACCAGTGAACTATATCAGGCTACAATACTACTATACTATTAACTATTAGAAAATGACAACTCAAAATACGTCACTATTACTCCTCTCCTTTTTACCAGTTAATACGAGCATTCAGTGTCTTCGACAGGCACATCCACATCCGGTCAAATCGCCATTTTTTCTGCTAAACTGCACCAGCCAGTAGAATCAAAGTGTGGCTTCGACAAACAAGTCAACCAGGACGCCTGCCAAGGGCGAGCCCAACCCGGCGGCACCATGAGTGAAAAAAACAGTCCATCAACCATCTAGGTGACGACTCGTTTAACAGACAAGTTAGCCCGGGACCCACACTAAGGTCCATAACCAAGTGTGTCACCCGGCCTCACATGCATATCTCTTGACCACAACCCTTTAACAGTCTTTGGCTTGGCCAAGTCAATTTATTCTCTCAGGTAGCACTGAAGGCAATCTATGCATAGCTCGATCATCTCCTTCTCCGTCAGCCTCTTTTCGCATTTTAGTACTTTGATTCTCCACCTTTGAAAGAAATCGTCGAAGCTCTCATCAGAAAACTACTTAGTTGTTGCCAACTCTGCGTAGGTATGTTTTCTTACTGATTAGTAGAAGTTGTCGTAAAAGACCTTAAGAAACTGACTCCAACTGTGTATGAAGTTTGGAGTAATATCTATGAACCAACTTAGGGCAGCCCTTTTGAGGCTTAATGGAAACTGCTTAAGAAGATAGAAGTCGTTCCTTGCAGTGTTTCCACACAGGGCTTCAAAGTGCAGAATATGCTCTCTCGGGTCTCCATCATAGAGCCTGAAATCCCTCGTACACCCTTGTATTGTCGACCTCTGGAGGATAAAGCTTCGAGTATATTACATCCTGCCTCATCTTTTGAGGTATGAATTCATGTGGGCACTCTTCTCGTATCTGCTCCCGCTGTTGAGCCGATGATACTGCTGGCTAGGCCTTCCTGATGGAGGAGAGGTTTGCTTGTACCTGCGGAATGGGGTTTCGCATTGAGGCACTAGGTTGATTGGCGTGGATTACCTGAGGAGGTACTGGGGAAGGATTCCTTATGTTGTCGGCTTGTGCAACTCTAGTGGACAGTGTCTCTACTGTGGTTGCTAGGTTATCGAACTGCGATACTCTGGCAGCCACTCCTCCCAACCCAAGCTTCTCACGAGCTCGGAAATATGGGTTTTGAGTACTAAGCTTTCTTCCTTTGCCCTCCTTGATCTCTGCTCTCTGCTGTGGTACATGGGGCTGGCCTGTGTGGGCGAACCCTGCTTGAGCCTGAGCTTGGCCGTGGACAGGTATGAGATCTTTTTTTTTTATATGCCAGATTCTATCAATCAATCTTTTATAGCACTAACCACTCCGTAATAATAGTGAGGGTGGTACAAAGACGAAGACGATAGGACGATGCGCTCTTTCGTCTGCATTTATGCATTTGCTGGAGTTTTAACAAGAGAAAGTCAGACGATAAGCTACATAATTTTTATTGATCTAGAGAAGGCCTACGAGAGGATTCTAATAAAGATCAGATGGTGGGCACTAAAGAAGAAAGGCATCCCAAATGCTTACATCGAGATCATCCGAGACATGTATGAACGGGCAACAACAAGTGTGAGAGCAGTATGCGGGGAGACAAATGAATTTCCAATTAGAGTTGGGTTACACCAAGGGTCAGCCCTGAGCCCTTATTTATTTGCATGGATTATGAATGAACTGACAATCCAAATCCAAAAGGAAGTTCCTTGGTGTATGTTATTTGCGGATGATGTGGTGTTGGTGGGCCAGACAAGAAAGCAAGTGAATGATGAGTTTGAATCGTGGAGGAAAGCTTTAGAGCGGCGAAGAATGAAAATTAGCAGAGCAGGAGTACATGGAATTTGAATTCAGTGAAGGAGCAAGCTACAAGGATGTTTTAGAAAAAAATCTTTTGCATTAGCATCTCAGTGTGATAGGTTTCGGTATCTAGGTTCCATTATACAACATGATGGTGGATTCGAGGAAGATCTTTCTCACAGGATCGATGCTGGATGGATGAAGTGGAGACAAACAAGTGGTGTGTTGTGTGATCGTTGGGTGTCAGTCAGATTAAAGGGGAAATTTGACAAGACAGCTTAGAAATCTGCATTATAGGGCAGAGTGTTGAGCCCCAAAGAAGAGATAAGAAAATAGGGTACATGTGGCGGACATGCGCATGCTAAGGTGAATGTGTGGAAAAAGACGAAAGGATAGAATTAGGAATGTGGATACTAGAGGTAGGAATAGCGGAGATAAAGGAGAAAATGAAAGAGTGTCGTTTAAGGTGGCTTGGTAACATTCTTAGGAGACCTAAAACGACCCCAGTCAGTTTGGTCTCTTTGATTCATGTAGAAGGAACCAGAAAAAGGGGAAGACCGTTGAAGACATGGGGAGAGGTAGTGAGGAGTAAGATGAGGGAATGTAGAGTATCTGAGGGGATGGCACTCGACAAGACTGGACTAAAATGTGCTATAGCGCAAGGGGCCCACCCGCCTCCCCTTGCCCCCCTCACTCCCGAAGGAATGAGAGGGCCCCTCTGAAAGAGGAAAAAGTAGAAATTCAAATGTTCGATCGGAATACGGATGAGATCAGAAACGCCATCATTGGGGCAAACGATGCAATAGCTTCGG
Organism: Aristolochia californica; assembly: GCF_029961685.1. Classification (NCBI taxonomy): domain Eukaryota; kingdom Viridiplantae; phylum Streptophyta; class Magnoliopsida; order Piperales; family Aristolochiaceae; genus Aristolochia; species Aristolochia californica. Next base: position 35,747,910 of record NW_027181771.1, read on the forward strand.
TTAGAGCAAAGCCCAAAATGGCATATAAAAATGATTGTTTTGCCAATGAAGGATTTCGCGCCACGGAATGGATCGAGGAACTAAGGACGTTTCCAATACCGACAGCAGCTCCCGCTGAAGCAATTGTTGCTGCTCCGGCACCTATTGATTTTGCACCTTCTAACATAAAGAGTCGAGAATGATTTTCACGCTTTTCTAACGCTATTTCCTGGATTCAAATAGATTCCTCTTCCCCACGTTCCTTTTATCTCGGGCACTTCTAACGCACAAGCCCCTGACCTTATAGCAATAGGGCACTGCAACTACTGGCCCTATTGCTATAAGGGCGAGCCTATTGCTATAAGGTGCGTAGCTAAAGTAGCAATAGAGCTTTTATAAAGTCAAGCGATTACCTTAGGCAAGGGTTGGTGTGGCCAATAGGGGGGCCGTGAGGCGCCTCTTGCTATTGTAGGCTTGGGGGCTTCAAAAAGTGCCCCTCTGTAGTAAAGGTGCTCCGCCCCTTGTAGTAAGAGAGCCTACGGCGCCTATTACTACTTGGTGCTCCGCCCCTAGTATACAGAGAGCCTACGGCGCCTATTACTACTTGGGGCTTGTGCGCTAGAGAGCGAGCTGGGGCTTGCAGGTTCCAGGTGCCATCGCTAGATTGAGATCTGCAGGGTGGCGGGGACTTCGACTGTACTGTAGGGGTGGTAGGCTTAGTAGGGCTCGAACCTACAATATCACCGTTATGAGCGGTACGTTTCAACCAATTAAACTATAAGCCCCTACTTATCTCTACATGCAATTCGCTCACTTCGGGAAGAGCGGACGGAAAGAGGAGGCCTTTGCTCTATCTGCTTCTTCCTCTTCCCAGGAATGCAGAATTTTCTTATAAATAAATAAAGAGAAATGAGATTTGAAAGAAAGAAAAAGAATGCCAAACGCTTGCTAAGTCACGTACGGCGGGCAGTGAAAACGCGAGATAAGGCTGCAAGTGCCCCCCTCTTACTACAAGCTGGCTCGCATCGCTTTGAGCGCTTCGCTCGCAGGCGTGAGCGCAGGAAACAAGCCTACGCTTTTTGGCCTATTCTTGCTGGATTCCCCTGCATGATCGGTAGGTCCGCTAGAAGTGCCTCAGCTAGTGAAGTAGTTGAGCCTCGAAAGCCTACTTACCAACCAAACTTGCGATCGTCGGTAGCCGCAGAACTCGTTTAGGTGGCTGTTCGCCTTTGGATCTTCACTTCAATAGTTGTCTAAGATAGCAGCGGCGGTAGATTGGGGAATGCTAATCTAATAGAGGAATTCTAATCTTTCCAGGAAAGCCTCTTCTTTCTGGTCTCCATCAAGTGGATTCTTCACCTGGACAAAGATAAGGAGAGGAAGAGATAGAATTCTGGAGAGAATTGATCGTATGCTAGTAAGTGAGGAGGCGCTGTCTTTTGTCAAGGTCAAACGTCAAGTGATTCCTAATTCTATATCTGACTTCCGCCCGGATTAATCAGTCTCCTACCCTTGGTCCTATCCCGTCCCGTTCAGATTAGAACGGAACTGGCTCATTCACCCCGAATGCAGGGAGCAATCAAACTCAAGCGCGAAAGCCGTAGCGCGTTTGGCATTCTTTTTCTTTCTTTTGAAATTCAATTTCATTCATTGTAATTTCATTCTTTGATTTTCGATACAGATAGGTACACTGAACACCAACCCAATCTCGACAATCAAAGTACAAGCAACGGGGTAAAATAGATTTAAAAAGAAGAAGAATTATACATATAATTCGTTCAAAAAGGAATTTAGAAATGAGAATTCAAGAAAGAAATGTAAAGAATTTCAGAAATTCTAATGAAAGAAATAAGACATCCTTGCAAATTCATTCATCAATTTAGAAAGATAATGAAAGAATGAAATGCAAATTCATTCATCAATGAGAATGAAAGAAAGAAGACATCTTAGCCAAGTAGAAAGAAAACATCTTGCGTTTTCAGGCTTGAAGCGAGCCAGAAAGCGCTCAAGCCTCCGCCTATGAAAAGCCGTTGCGCCCCTTTGATTTCAGTTCGGTCAGGCCGAAAGGGCCTATACCTATCTATTCACATTACCTGGACCCGTGGATTCAGGGTCTTCGGAAGCTTCGTCTCTACCTTGAGATTCGGCAAGTGACCTAGGTAAATGATTACTCTTCTACGGTCTCAGTCCGGAATGAGGCTTTAGCTGCTGCTTTGGATGCTGCTGCGGGAAATGCGACTTCGGAAGAAAAGAAATATCTTATTTCGAGAGAAACTAGAACTATGGGTTCAGGAAAAACCGAGCCCGAGAGCTTACTTGCAGCTTTAGTGCCCGCTTAGCTATTATTAGAATTATTCTCATAATTCATTCTAATTATAATAAAAAAAGAAAAAAGAGATTCCTTGGGATTGTTCTTGGGCTTGGCGAGGCATTCTTCGTGTTAGGGACTTCGCTACATGGTGTATCCGACATCTCATTGGAGATGGGTCCACCACTAATTTATGGTTCGACCCGTGGCTCCCGGTGGGCCGCCTTATTGATTCTTTTGGGGATAGATTACGCAATGATACCGCTTTGTCTAGTGTTGCGAAGGTCTCGGAAATTATTGAAGAAGGGCGGTGGGGAAGGTAGATAGCGAGCGAGTGGGTCAAGATGTGGGAGGACTTCACTGGCAAAGAGTGAGTTGCCGGGGTAGGGGAATGAGTTTCAACAGAATATGAAGGGAAAGGGAAGGAGAATTGAGCAAGCTTTGAAGGTCACAGGCTACACTTAGCTATTATTCTCAGATATCATTCATATTATAATGTTATGTTCTTTGCCCTACTGTTTGAAGTCTGGCTTTCTTCATAAGTCATCAAGGATCTTAGCCAAACGGTGACCGGCTTTCGCGAAAGCACTTTGGGCGCAGGTTTCTCGATCAACTAGCTTACTAAATGAAGAAAGACACTGTTATTATATACGAAATTAAGATAAGATAGAGAAGAAGAAGCACGAGTTGAACGGAGCGAGGAGCAGGAGCGCAGTGCGTGCCCGAGAGCAGTAGCAAGCATGAGCCCGAGAGCTTACTTGCAGCTTTAGTGCCCTATCGCGTATGCCCGTGAGCTTACTTGCAGCTTTAGTGCCCGCGAAGCTTTCGGGAAGAGGGGTAGTCTTGTGCGTAAGCATAGCAGATTGAGATCGAGGCTTAGAGATGTGGCACTCATCATAATGATTGAGAAAGGCAGGAGTCAGCCGCACAAAGGCTACTAGCTTGAAGAAGCGAAATGGTAAAGGTCCCTTCCCTCAGTTACTTCCTTGCCTTCCCTTACCCAGCTTGAAGTGAAGTTACTTGCTTCTCAAAGCGAAGCGAGCCAGCTTGACTCCATAGGGGGGCTTGTGCGCTTACTGCAGAGTAAAGGGGCTTGTGCGCTAGAAGTGTGCGTAGCTTGCTGGGGGTGGTCAGAGATGGATCGGGAACTAGCTCTTTGGATGGGGAAACGTGATGTCCCAATCATTGGATATAAGAAAGCGATCTAACCTGCGCTGAATGTTTGCTTCACCTTGCTTT
>NW_027181771.1:35756435-35770167 GCF_029961685.1 Aristolochia californica
TAAAGAAAGAAGTCAAAAATTCCTTGGACCAGGCACCAAAGCAAGCAAGAGATTGAAGCGGGGCATGGGAGACACGAAGTATTGCGAAAGAAGGAACAAGGGACGCCTCATTCCATTAAGCAAGAACCCGAGCTAAGAGCAGGGCAGATGAAGTCGACAAATCGGGTCTAAAAGCAAAGGCCCGTACATATAAAGCATTTGAATTAAAAACCTATCGGAGATTGGCTTATCGCAGCCCCTAACTCCAGTTTTTGACTAATGAGAGGATTTTCTGAATCCGCCAGTGGGGCAAATGCCGCCAGATGCGAGCCTTTGCTACGATCTTTACAGGGGAATTTTCTCAATATTCAATAAAGGAACAGAGAGTGAATGGGTATTATTAGCTCTTCAAATCCTTCATGATTGGTCTGCTTAGCCCGTCCGTCCCTGTCCTATCATCTGTATAATGGAGTTTTTCATTTATTGACAAGACCCTTTTTTGTGATTTTGTAAGAGACGTATAACCTTTTGGTTTTAAAGTGAGAACTTTGTGGGAAAAGCAACCAACCTCTAGGATCCGGGTCACCAAGTTGGTATGGAAGAACTGCAGCTATAGGGAAATCCTTCTCTATATAAGTTCTCGGACGAAAGGAGATTAACGAAATACGTAATGGCATGGCTTCCCTCTTAATGTCCTCATCTTTCTCAAGCAGAACTCCCCTACTATCCAACAGAGAGTTAATTTAGTTTCGGTTCCTCCTAGCTTTAAGAGAGGCATGGAAAAACTTCGAATTTCAATCCCCTCACCCCTTATTTCTTTTTTTAAATCAAAATAGGGCTAGATACCAATTGTTGCGTGCTTTTTGCTTCAATAAGATCTCTTCATCAAGGAGCTTTTTTGAGAGCTTATCTTTAACCTCCCTTTCGGCTTTAGCAAGAGTGAGATCACGAGGATTGCAACCTAGCTTGGATGGTCTTTAGTTTCCCCCGAATATTGGCAAGGCTAAACTCAACCCTTCCGAAGGAATTGAAGTTCCAGTCAAAAAGAGCATTCGGTACATTCTTCAACTTCTGAACTACAACATACAATTGGTTTCCCCACACCTCCTCGGCCCAAGCTTTTTCAACAACTTCTCAAAATGGGGCTTCAGTGAAAATTGATCCACACCACATATTGTGGAACTTGAAAGGTTTCCCTCCGGAAGGCTTTTAGTTTCCACACTTCACGATGATAGGGGAGTGGTCCGAAATCCCCGGATTCAAGAAAGAAGCTTCCGAGCTGTTGAACTTTTGAATCCACTCAATATTCACCATAGGGTAGGCGCGCTAAATCATTATGCTTTTCTCACCTTCGGATTTGTTGTTCCAGGAAGACAATCCCGACCATTTCAAATCAAAGAGACCAGCACTATCCACACAAGCACTAAATTCATCCATCATTCCCGAAGCCACCCTTTCTCCACCCACCTTTGAATGGTGATTAAAAAGTAGATTTCAATCCCCCATGACGATCCAAGGAGCATCCACCCTAATAGAATAGAAATCGACCAAATTTGCTGCCACAATTCCCTTCGGTCGATAGCACTAAACAGCAAGCAGAAAAAAGAAACTTCTCACGAGTACCCAGCCATTCTCCTTCACAATGAATTATCTGCCGAGCCGAAAAAAGTTCGCGCACAGACACAAACTTTGGGTGGAATAGAACCCATATTCTGCCCCCAATCGCATGGTCATAATTTCAAACTCTTTCTGATACTCCGCCCATTTGAGCGGCAATACGAGAAGCATTCGGCTTTTTCACAGTAGTCTAAAAAAAAAAGAACAGAAACTTTATACATTGCAATAAAGTCCAAGATTTCCGTGTGGCAGGCTTGTTGAGACCCCGCACATTCTCACGGAGATGCGCTAGCTGAATCATGGCAATTATTTAGAGAGGGGGTTGGTAGCACAGCGAGCTACTGCTGCACACGCACAGAGCTTACTCAAGCCCCTTTACGCGGGCACTCGCTAGCTAGCGCACAAGCCCAAAGTCGCAATAGAGCTTGAAGCGCCTATTGCTACTTTGGGCGTAGCCCCTTTACGCAATAGAGCTTATAAAGCGCCTATTGCTACTTTGGGCTTGTGCGCTTGATTGTGCGAAGCGGGCTTGAGCGCTTGCTCAAGCCGCGAAAGCCTGCGAGCGAAGCAGCGAAGCGAGCTTTCAAGCGCGAACGCCAGCGAGCGAAGCGCGGGTGCCACTATTCCTACTTTGTGCCCTTTGGGCCCAAAATAGAAAGAGGGGGGCACTGCTACTGCAACTGAAGGGCTTTGTCAACCGCCTTCTTTTGAAGCTGGGGGGGAAGGAATGGATTGGAATGGGGAGGCATCGAGGTCGAATTGAAGAGGTCGCTCTCAGGTGGGGGAAAAGGAGGTTCCTCAACCCCCGTCTGCAGCTTATATGGAGGATGGCATTCCCACATAGTTGTATGTTGGGGGTGTGGCTTGAGAGGAATCGGAGAGTCTTTCAGGAGAACTAATCCCATCCGGCTTTGTTATAGTTCAAAAAAAAACCGTGCTCGGCACTATACTGTCGTGACGGCATCTCTTCCAATTCCTGATAGGCTTCTTCATACATAGACTGAAGAAATGCACTGCGGCCTAATTTCTTCTTCTTAGGAACTTCCAATCCTTTATTCGGTAGTGCTGTGACATCAAGTCGGCCGGAGTTAAGAAAATCATCCTGATCGTACGCCTCCTTAGCATTTTTGATAACCTGTTCCGGTCATAAGTTTTTCGCTTCGACTGCAAGATTCCAGAATGTCTTGTTGCACTTCCGGAAATTCGACGCACTGAAATATCTTAGCCTGGAGCAGAGTCTGCTCCAATTCTTCGGACTGAACCTCTTGCCACATCGTCTTCAGATAAACATAGGAAGGGAAAAATCAAAGGATATTCGCTCTCGGATAGGCGTCGAGGAGGTAGTCCTAGCTCTATTCCTCGGTGCCATGATAGAATTGCCAAGAAAGAGAAATTTCCTCCTAAAAAAGGTCTCTTCCTTCTTGCAACTCGTTTACCAGGAAACAGCTCGTCTTCTCTTTCAATTCAAAAAGATGCTTTAGAATAGAAGCATCTCTCGTCATAAGATAGAATCGGCGTCGCACGTGCGAAAGGATACGACGCATGCGGGTGGTCACATCTCTTAATGAAGGGTTACGAAGAATGATTGAGGAGTCTTAAAGGGGGTAATTCATGCTAATAACTCGGGAAATTAAGTGTGTTTACGACGAATAGAATAACGGAAAAAGATCTCGGATAGAGGTGGATGAAATAAGAAAGAACGGTTGGTTTCGGAACAATGGTGGGAACTAAACATTGTTTAGACGGGAACAAGTGTGTGTTGTTCACTTTGTTAAAAAACTCACACAGGAAGTGGTACGGAAGGCACGGACAGGCTTTAACAAAGACTAAAAAAAGACGACGGAATTCCGTCGTCGGTTACATCTTCCGTTTAGCCAAAAATCTAAATTATATAATATAATAAATAAGACATTTATATTATATTAAAAAATGCTTTTCATAATAACTAGAATGGAGCCGGACTACATGTATTGAGATAAGGGGGGGACACCTTCTTTCGAGAGACATGGCCCACCTTGAGGGGGTTTGACGACCATTCACACACCTCTTAAGACAAAAGTCTTTTGTTACTAGTCTTTTTAGAACTCGTGAGATAGATAGACCTTCGCTAGACAACTACATTACCTTTTTCTTCTCGGTATATATATGCACATTCAAAGTTGCTCCTACTAATATAATAAGGGAGTCAAACTTGTGCAGCTTAGTCACACGTGCCAAGTCAACGACCAAATCGGTTTTGTACTTTGAACGTGATCGATCTAAGCCAAACTAACTATGGTGATAACAATGCTAGAAATTTGGAAACGACTTACAGCCAAAAAAAAGTGTGAAGATCTCATGGTAAGAGAAGATAGAAGGTGCTCGTGCACGGACGCATGGGACTTCCCGTCAAGGTGGCGAATGGGTTCTTGATTGGATGAGCAAGCGCTGTCCCTTGGGGTCTGGTAAATTGACCAAAAAAAGTACTTCTTTGCGATCTACTACTACTACTGTAGGTTTGATTCAATCTAAGGCAACCTTGCTTAGATCTCCGGATCGTATAATAGTATGGTTGGATTTGGAGTTTTTTTTTCTGTATTTGCGCTATAGATATTTGAGAATTGCCATACGTATGATCCGCCTATTCTTATTCTTTTTTGAATGTCATTTTATCATCGTCTAATGGCGTTGATAGCACTCGGCTTTCAATTGCTATACCGACCGTTTTTGGTTTTGAACCCAGTGAGCGGAGCGCGGATGCGCTCGCTCAAAGCGCGAAAGCCTGCGAGCGAAGCAGCGAAGCGAGCCAGCTTGACTCCATAGGGGAGCTTTCGCACACGCCCGCTTCGCACACGCCCAAAGTCAAGTAGCAATAGTAGCCGTGCGAGCCCCTTTACACAATAGGGCTTGAAGCGCCTTGTAGCAATTTGGGCAAGGCACACGCCAACTTCGCACACGCCCGCGGGCGTGTGCGCTTAGCTCGCGGGCGTGTGCGTATGGCAGCAAGTGCCCTAAGGCTTGTGCGCTTTCTGGCTCGCTTCGCTTTTCTCGCTCGCTGGCTTTCGCGGCTTGAGCTTGCTTGCGCACAAGCCCCTTGTAGTAAGAGGCGCCTACGGCTCTCTTACTACAAGGGGCTACGCACCTTGTAGTAAGAGGAGGCCTATTTTGGGCGCTACGGCTTCTTTTTCAGCTGGGGCTTGCTCGTGAGCGCCTAGCGCGATACGGCCAAAAAGCCGTATCTTGCTGGCCCATTATCTGACTCGCTTCTTTGCTGCCAGAGCGAGTTGGAGTGGTAAGCTTCTGCTCTTTTTCCGCCTACTCATTCTCCTTCTAACAGGAGGATTCGAAGGCGGTTCTTTCGGTCCTCCCTCGCGAGTCGATCTCCATTTTCCCCCGACAGACCATGTTATGGGGGGAGATGGAAGAGGAGGAGGATTGGATGCGGGCTCATCGAGCTCCAGACCTTTCCCTCGGGGGGAAATAGATCTCAATATCCCTGCAGGGGAGGGGGCTATTCCTGCAGGGGGGCCCCATCCCGAGCAGCCTTGCTTTGATGACTTTGAGTCGCCAAGGCGGCAAGCAGAAAGCGAAGAAAGAAGCGATCCTCGATATTGCGTTGCGAAGCGCTTAATGGTCTTTTGGGGGGCGCCCGCCAAACCTGATTTTCTTAGGCTGGCGACGGAGACATATCATTTAAAAAAGCTCATCCTCAGAAAAATGGAAGACCTGGACGGAAGTCGCTTCTGGCTTAAGGAAGGAGCGAAGTTCGTTCGTAATCCTGGTAAGGATGGAGAATATACAATTCCCACCCTCCAAGCAATCCTAGAGGATCCGCAAAGGAAGGGTGCTGCTAGCAGGTACTTTCACTCCTTCCGCAAGGCCAGGAGTGATTGGGATCTGTTTTATTCAGATCACATGGAATAAGAACATAATACTAATCCATGTCTCACACGGCCAAGGAAGCATCGTTTTTTAATTCTTACTCGGCGAACCTATTCTCTTCTCTACTAAACTAACCACCTGAGCCAACTCGAGAAACGAAAAAAGAAAATGACAATCCATTCTATTGTGATTCAAAAATTACTTAGTACGAACGCACATCTAGGCCGTCGGGTAGCTGCTCACCATTTCAAAGTCTATATCTGTGGTTCCAGAAATGGAATTGCTATTCTCGATTCAGACAAAACACTGATAAGTTTACGAAACGCTTGTCATTTTATAGGATCTCCCATTCGTCAAAAAGGCCGTTCCTTCTTTGTAAATACCAATTCGTTATTCGATGAGATAATGGAACAAATGGCGACGAAAATCGGCTGTATCAATGATTCTCAATGGAGGATCGGGGGTTTTTTGACCAATTGTTCAAGTCCGAAAAAAATCCGTTCGAGAAACAAGAAGAGAAATTTCGGGTCGAACCAACAACCAGATTGTGTAGTTATTATGGATGCAGATAGAAAGTCCTCGGTCATACTTGAGGCGGATCGATCACAAATACCTATTGCATCTTCAGTGGATTCTAATATCCCATTGGGATCCTATAAAAGAATCACTTATCCCATTCCAGCGAATGATCCTATACAGTTTGTATATCTATTTCGTAATTCGATCACGAAAACTGTTCTTCTTGAACGGGGAAGAATCGTTGCGATGAAAGAGACTGCGGGAGAAGAAACAACTCATCGATCGACCTTTTCCAATAAGAATTTGTTTGAGTCGATCGGTCGAGTAGTCAAATACCAAGCCAAGCTAGGGGGGAGCTGAAAAACTGCAAGTGCCCGCGGGCTGCAGTGCCCTAGGGCGAATAAAGTTCCCCTCTTGCTACCTTGGGCGTGAGCGCTAGCTAGCTAGCGCGCAACGGCTTTTCAGCAGCCAGCAAGATACGGCTTTGAAGCCAGCGAGCTTCTAGCGCACAAGCCCCAAGCCTACAATTGCAATAGGGGGCCTTTAGGCCCCGCACACGCCCCTTATAGCAATAGAGCGAGAAGCACGCGTACAGGGGCTTTCAGTACCTGATAGCAAGAGTGCCTCTGCAGCGCACACGCCCCTTTACGCGGGCACCGCACTTCGCACACGCCCCTTATAGCAATAGAGCTTGAAGCATGCTACCTTGGACGCTTATAACAATAGGGCACAATAGGGCTGAAGCACCTATTGCAATTGTAGGCTTGGGGGCGTGTGCGCTGCAGCAACAGCAGGGGCCTAAAGACCGCCTATTACTACTTTGTGCTCCGCCCCTTTACGCAATAGAGCCTACGGCGCCTATTACTACTTTGTGCTCCGCCCCTTTACTACAGAGAGCCTACGGCGCCTATTACTACTTGGGGCTTGTGCGCTAGTATGGCTCAATCCGTAGGTCAGGGCTCCGCTCACTTGCTGGATTGAACAATAATTGTACGACTTCGGGCTGGGCTGGATGGAACAAGTGCCGGCCTAGCTCAATCTTCGTACACAGCAGCCAACGTCCCGGGGCGGGGCGCTCTGACGATGCGGAGAGCAAACAAAGGCGAGTTTGCTATTATGGACGGACGAAAAGCTGCAACAAGCAAGACGGGTGGCTACCTGCAGTGGGACCACGGCACGGGGGGATCAGGGGCAAATAGGGATGGACAGCTCTTTGAAAGCGCCTCATCGGAACAAGAGTACAACCAATTCATAGAGGATTTCCGGGAAGTCGAAAGACTCTTTTCCTTGTCCTTTCAAGGGTAGATATATTCTTTTGTCGGAACCCTATTATCCTTTGACGGGCATCATCCGTCTTCGGAGGTTGTTCATGAAATCACTGATTCCGTTCTGGAAGATGTGATGGAATGGGAAAGACCAGGCTACAGGGCTGCCCACCACCCTAGCCTTTGGGAGGAGACCGATGAGGCACAACTCGTATTGGAGCATCTGTATGAAGAAAGACAAAGTAGTTATATATACACAGAAAGACAGAGAAGGGTCATCTAAACAAATCCACTTTTCTGTACTTCTTGGTATTCGTCCTTGATTTCTTCATTCGGGTAGCCATCGGAGACAAAAGGCAAAAAAATCTCTTGTGGCTGAATCCCTATTCTATTTGAATTTCTCCAACATTCCACGTTCCCGAAACGGATCCTATCAAATATTTCACATTTTCGATGATCATCTCTATTTCAGGTATTCGGGGAATCCTCCTTAATAGACGAAATATTCTTATTATGTCAATGCCAATTGAATCAATGTTATTAGCTGTGAATTCGAACTTTTTGGTATTTTCTGTTTCTTTGGATGATATGATGGGTCAATCATTTGCTTCATTAGTTCCAACAGTGGCAGCTGCGGAATCTGCTATTGGGTTAGCCATTTTCGTTATCACTTTCCGAGTCCGAGGGACTATTGCTGTAGAATTTTTAAATTGCATTCAAGGTTAAACATGACTACTAGAGAGTTACCAAATACGAAGTTCTGTTCTCGTTTCGTTCTCTTCTTTCTTTTTTTGACTTGGCAGGGGCAGGGCCTTTCTCGCTGGGCGAGCGCATCCGATTCTATAGTCCTGTCCTAAACAACTTCCCGTTTAGTTGCTGAAAGATAGATGCTGGTTTCTAAATGAGATTGACTTCGTTGGATATGCTGGATAGAAAGATGCTATTTGCTGCTATTCTATCTATTTGTGCATCAAGTTCGAAGAAGATCTCAATCTATAATGAAGAAATGATAGTAGCTCGTCGTTTTATAGGCTTTATCATATTCAGTCGGAAGAGTTTAGGTAAGACTTTCAAAGCGACTCTCGACGGAAGAATCGAGGCTATTCAGGAAGAATCGCAGCAATTCCCCAATCCTAACGAAGTAGTTCCTCCGGAATCCAATGAACAACAACGATTACTTAGGATCAGCTTGCGAATTTGTGGCACCGTAGTAGAATCATTACCAACGGCACGCTGTGCGCCTAAGTGCGAAAAGACAGTGCAAGCTTTGTTATGCCGAAACCTAAATGTAAAGTCAGCAACACTTCCAAATGCCATTTCTTCCCGTCGCATCCGTCTTCAGGACGATATAGTCACAGGTTTTCACTTCTCAGTGAGTGAAAGATTTTTCCCCGGGTGTACGTTGAAAGCTTCTATCGTAGAACTAATTCGAGAGGGCTTGGTGGTATTAAGAATGGTTCGGGTGGGGGGTTCTCTTTTTTAAGAATAAAGAAGAAGAATAGAATCTAATTCATGTTTATGCTAACAGAAGAGCGGATCCAATACCCAGACTACTTCTTTCTCAGGAAGTGCAGCAAGCACATTTGCAAGAATCTTTGCTGGATCAGAAACTGAATTGGGACCATTTGTACCTTTATCTACATCAGGTTCGGTTGCTCCAGGAAGCGCAGCATTTCCTTGCTACTAAAGCAAGGCTCATTAGTGTGGCCCTTTCTTCGAAAAAATCTGCTTTTTCATTTGAAGAGAATCGGCCATGTCCACGCCCAGAGAATGATCCACGTCCTCGGCATCGGCAACAAGTGATGCATCAAGGAAATTCGACTTCAGTTGAGGCTGATAACAAAGTGCTCTTATCCCATTCTTCTGTTTCTTCTCGAGGCCGAGTTTCTTCTTGAAGCAGCATAGCTAGAATGGATCGAATAGGTGGAAGAGATTTTCAAGGTAGCACAACCAACAAACATGTTTTAATACTCTTATTTTAGACCAGCCAAGAATGCTAAGACCTTCCTTTTCTCATCCTCTTTCTCTGGATGCGCACACAGATTTGTCTTTAGGGCTGCAACAAGAGGCTTGACACATCTGATCGGTCCCAGATTCGTTTCAGCTTAGAGTGATAGGCTTGAATAGACAGATCCCCCCTGTTTAATATTTCGAAGCTCTTGATCTAGCTGATATAGACGAGCTCTATTTTTCTGGCAATACAGTTAATTAATCCCACACTTCTTTTGCCTTGCATAAAATCTTGGATTCATTCAGGAGATATAGCATTCGAAAACCACGAGAGAATTAATGCGTTAGTGCTGTTCATATCAGCAACCTTCTCTCCATACTTCTCATCTGATGCAGGAGGAGAGACTCATCGACGATTTAGTAATGCCTTCCACTGATGAACATCTTCATAGTTTATGCCCATGAGTGATAGTTGTCCCCGGGAGACAGCTTGATTCAGGGAGTTATCCCCCGAAAAACCAGCTAACTTCATTCAACAGAATCTGAGACTGTGGTTCTCAGATTCTGCCAAACAAAGACTTGACATATAAAACATATAAGGAATCTCCAACTTTGACGTCACTGTTCCAGAATCACTCCAGCTTTGTCAGATCAGTCTCCTTGGCTAACGATGAAGGACAGACTGGTCTGGATTGCCTTAGGACACAGACTTTCGCAGCAGACAACAGTCGCAGAGCTCAAAAAGTGGACTCCAAGCGGCAGCGTCAGAGAAGGATGAAGGCAGGGACACGCAGCAGCAAATAACTCAACGCAGCTCACGGCAGCCTGAATCTTAAAGGTTAAACCAGAGAACAAAGAAGAGTAGCAGGGCCAGAACTACTAAGAGCAGAAGCAGTGATGATTCCTCCTTTCTCAGTCCTGGAAATAAACTGAGAGAGCTGCTAGTAGTGCCACCCGCGGAGAATATTTGATCCAAACAGCAAGAAGAAGCCTAACGATGAAGTCAATAGCAAGAATAGGAGACGTTGGCTGAACTACCACCTGCAGCAGGATTCAATATCGCAGATCACAGAGATGCTCCGCAGCAGAAACACGAACCAATCCCAGAGAGTGACGCCCCTTTTGCTATAAGGGCAGATCACGCCAGATCTGAGAAGAAAGAAGGGGTCTCACGATGGGAGCCACGATCAGCAACAAGGAAAGCGGAGGCAGATCTCAACAGGCTGCTATAGAGGCCTCACGAGTTGATCAGAGAGGACCTGCGCTGGCTTGTAGACTCGTGACGCTTAACGACTGAACTTGCGCCCCCCAAACCATTCGTGCAGTTCAGGTGGGAGATCAGAACTCATACCGCGGTTGTGGCTTGAACGCCGCATGCAAGTTATTCAATGTTAAGTATGTGTTAGTACGAGATCGCGCTTCACATTGCGGTGCTTACTCCTCTCGCCTATCGAGGTTTAATGCGAACGAAAGCATGCGTTATGCAAGGAGATACTTCGTCTAGAAAGATGGCCAGATGAACCCTTCTTCAGCTTTGGGAGTTCACTGCCTGACCACGAATCGATTGTTCGAAGTCCATCCCCTCCACTTTCATTGAAGCCTTAGTCGCTTAGGTGGGGTAATGAGTTGTTCCTAGTGGCCTGAAGTTGAAGTCGTGATCCCTGGGCCAGCCCCTGTGTCGCGCAAGAACCCAGAAATGGTAGAAAAAAGCTTATGTTCTTGCTTACGGGCTATGAGGGGTGGTGTATCGTGGTGCGACAGTAATGGGGTCCAGAGAGGTGGTGATCTCCTTCTGTGTAAAAGCTCGAGTGGTGTTATTCGGTGAGCCGAAAATACCGAAATCGGGTTCAATAGAAACCTACTGCGATTTCCCCTTCCCCTTGGTAGTTTGGTAGAGTGTTGCCCCGATAGTTCCCATCCCGCAACCTCCTATGGACTCTAAGTGGTGGGATTTCGGGGTAGAAGGTTCATGGTAGGTAGTTCAAATGCGGCGATTAACATCCTTCTAGTATGTAGCGAGATCCGTCCTCCAACCAAGGGATCGATATACAAATCATAACGTGAGGCTAGCCTGCAGGTAGTAGAAGGAAGCAGAGATTCAGGCAGCTAGACATCAGTTTGAGTTCGAGATCGAGACCGAGAAGTAGAGATAGAGGCAATGCTGCAGGAGGGAGAGACGGTTCAATACCCGATTTGAGAACCAGGTAACCTAGCATCCTCACCCATTGAACCATAGTACCTAGCTTCCCTTCGCTTGCGTCCGAACCCGTTGGATCGATATCCAGTGGAACCAGCGGCAGAGACAGTTGGATAGGTACCCCAGAAAAGCTTCAGCTGCTTACCTTGAACCAATTGGAATAGCACTACCCATATAAGTATAGACTAAGGCAGATCAAATTGGATTTAACCGGACCGGCCAGCATATGATTTTGCATCAGTAGTTTCAGTTGATGACCCTGAGGCGAGGAACAAGTCATCCAAGGTAAGCTCCTTCCTTACCGATCTGTAACTATAAGATTTTGAGCTGTTGGTAATGACTCTGTCGCTAGTGATGGTGCAGCTTTCACCCCTGCTAAGAGGTAAACAGGAGGGCCGGGGGGATTGAATATGGATATGGTTGCGGAGATGCAGCATTCTTCACCGCTGTTCCGGCATAAGCTGATGTTCCCACAATTGGTACTGCTTTCTCCTTCCCCCCGGCATAGGGGTGCTGGCTCCTTAACAAGCTATCAAACCGAAGTAGAGGCGTATAGATACCGATATGCAACTGGAATACCTTTTTCGGGGTATCAATATGGGCAAGGTGCTTCTTTTTCGACTCGGTTGACCAAATCTCTCACCGGAGATGGTTCAACTACAACCCGGTCGTTCTGGGTCATCAAGGGTAGTTTCAACGCCATTTTCAATTGGTGGGACGAGATCCTAATCTGTGATTGGCTCTGCTCCCCGATTTTGATCTGCTGTTGGAACCAAGTGAATCGCTTTTTTGGTTTAAATGCTGCTAGCTTTTATTCCGGTGGATCAATGGATTGCCGCACCGGCCTCTGATCTCGACCCGGGTGAGAAACTGCAAACGTAGTATGCCTTTTTGGGTGATGCTCATGATCCTACTGCTCGTATAGTATAGAAAGAGTGTCAATAGCAGAGGCTGGTAGCGGTCCAACCAATGAATGCTCTTATTTATTCCTCTTCTCCATAGGGGAATCGATGAGAGATGCGAACAACGGCTGCGTAGGCACGAGTATCAAAGCTTCAGTCCCAGCGTAAACGCCCCTTATGGTTTCTATACTAGTACCTGCAGCTTCCCCACCACCACCTCGCCCAAGATCTATTTCGGTTCCAGTCGAAGAACCACCGGGCCGATTATTGACCCAGTGACCAGGGTAGAGCTAGTTGGAGAGACATTACCTAGCCTTTGTTTTTTCCGCATCAGTGGTGGGACAACCACCGGAAGCAGAGGAAGCTAACCGAGTTGACTAAGAATCAGTCGTTTACCTCGACTTTGAATCAAAAAAGATGCCTGTCTACCCCTATGAGGTAAAGCCAGGAGCAGTAAGTTCACCCCCTTTTTTCAAAGCTATACTCTTTATCCGCTAGTTCGAGTTACCATTGTTGATCCATCAGCTTCTGAGCTAGCAGCAGTACAGTTTGTGTACAAGTCACCTGTTGGATATCCGATCGAGACATAATTGCAGTGGTCCGAACAGCAACTCCTGTGCCATATTCGAACCCACCAATAGCAGTGGGAGAGGCACCACCACCGCTTAGCATATCCACTTCCAGAAGCAGATGGGAATGGAGTAGAAGATCCAAATCCAGTCGTTTATCCAAAACCAGAATGAGGGCTTATTCTATTCACCGAGCGGAAGCAGCAGTTCCACCAGCAGCTCCAGTCGCGGTTGACCCATCATCATCTCGCGTCGCGTCCCTCCCGGATCGGGAGCCCGAAGCATACCTATAGTTAGTTCCTGAGCCCCCTGTTGCCAAAGCGAGCAGTCCCGCAGAGGTTGGGGTATGGGACGCAGAAGCATAGGGAGTGATAGCAGCAATTGATCCTGATCTGGTTTTATCAAGACCAGCAATCAAACGGCTGCGCTAACGCGAGGGTTGGTAGTGGCACTAGCTAGCGCACAAGCCCACTTGCTGCCATGCGCACATGCCCCTCTCGCGCGTCAAGCCCTACTCAACTCCGCCATGTAGAACATTGCTCCGTATACATCTTGTCAGTTTTTTTTTCCCCGGCACGGTCAGGGCTTCACTGAGGGGCTCCTCTTTGTAAGCGAAGCGAAGACTTTTCCATAACAGCCTCTCGTCTATAGCTTCTCTGGAGTCATTCTTCTGGATGGTTGTTTGATGGTTTAAATCTTTCTTTGATCGGTAACCTGTGTTCCACCAAGTTTCTGTCTAACCCCGGCAAAACTGAATAATCCCAGGCGAAACAGTCCTTATATTCATGAAGTAATTTGGTTATTGCATCAGCCATCTCCGGGGATAGATTCTGACTGATGTAGGTAGGCCGATGTTTTCCATCTGATCCCAAA
>NW_027181772.1:0-2500 GCF_029961685.1 Aristolochia californica
AAAAGAGGCGCCCTGGCGTAGGCGCCCATGCGCCAAAAGAGGCACCCAGGCGAAAAGGCGCCAGGGCGCCCAGGCGGAAAAGAGGCGCCCAGGCGGAATGGCGCCAGGGCACCCAGGCGGAAAAGAGGCGCCCAGGCGGAAAAGAGGCGCCCTGGCGTAGGCGCCCAGGCGCCAAAAGAGGCGCCAGGCGAAAAGGCGCCAGGGCGCCCAGGCGGAAAAGAGGCGCCCAGGCGAAAAAGAGGCGCCCTGGCGGAAAAGAGGCGCCCTGGCGTAGGCGCCCAGGCGCCAAAAGAGGCACCCAGGCGAAAAGGCGCCAGGGCGCCCAGGCGGAAAAGAGGCGCCCAGGCGGAATGGCGCCAGGGCACCCAGGCGGAAAAGAGGCGCCCAGGCGAAAAAGAGGCGCCCAGGCGGAAAAGAGGCGCCCTGGCGTAGGCGCCCAGGCGCCAAAAGAGGCGCCCAGGCGAAAAGGCGCCAGGGCGCCCAGGCGAAGAGGCGCCAGGGCGCCCAGGTGGGAAAGAGGCGCCCAGGCGAAAAGGCGCCAGGGCGCCCAGGCAGAAAAGAGGCGCCCAGGCGAAAAAGAGGCGCCCAGGCAGAAAGGCGCCATGGCGCCCAGGCGGAAAAGAGGCGCCCTGGCCAGGCGGAAAAGAGGCGCCCAGGCGGAAAAGAGGTGCCCAGGCGAAAAAGAGTCGCCCAGGCCGAAAGGCGCCATGGCGCCCAGGCGGAAAAGAGGCGCCCACGCGAAAAGGCGCCAGGGCGCCAAGGCGGAAAACAGGCGCCCAGGCGGAAAGGTGCCAGGGCGCCCAGGCGGAAAAGAGGCGCCCAGGCGCGTGGGGGGCAAGGCGCCAGGCGCCAGGCACGCGCGGAGGCAAGGCGCCAGGCGCAAGGCGCCACGCGCGCGCGCGCGTGGGGGGCGAGGCGCAAGGCGCCACGCGCGCGCGCGCGTGGGGGGCGAGGCGCCAGGCGCCAGGCGCCGGGCGCGCGTGGGGGGCAAGGCGCCAGGCGCCGGGCGCGCGCGTGGGGGGCGAGGCGCCAGGCGCCAGGCGCCGGGCGCGCGTGGGGGGCAAGGCGCCAGGCGCCGGGCGCGCGCGCGTGGGGCGCCAGGCGCCTGGCGGGCGGGCGCCCCCAGGAAGGGGTGCTGGCGCGCGATGGGGTTGCGCCCGTACGGACCGTGTGACAGTACAGACACTTTGGCGAAACCTCCTGCCCGAAGCGATTTTAGGCGTTCGGCTAGGTAGGTGACCCGGTTTTTTTCGCGTTTCTCGGCCGCTAGCCCCTTTTTTCGCGTTTTCGTGCGCGCGCCCCTCTTGACCTCGCACGCGCGCCGCGCGTCGCGTCCTTGTCCTTGTCCGCGTCCGCGTTCGCGTGTGTCGGCGATCACGGGCCCCGTGCATGGCTCGTCTCTGTGGACCATCGCCCCGCTCTTGTCCCTCTTTCGTGTTTGTGTGGCGCCCCGCCCCGTGCACCATTGCCGGCTGGCAGCAAGGTGCCTAGCCCCCCTTGCCGCCAGGCCTGTCCACCCCAAGGTGCTAAAGCCGCCAGGCACCTGTGCCGCCGAACCGTGCGTCCGTAAGCCGCTGCACGTGCGGCGGCCGGCCATGCCCGTGCTATTGACCCTGTGTGACAGTACAGACACTTTGGCGAAACCTCCTGGCCGACGGGGTTTTTGCGCCCACCTAGGTAGGGCGACCCCTTTTTTTTCGTGTCGCCTGTCCGTGTGTCCCTTTTTCGCCTTTTTCGGGTTCGTGTTTTCGTGTGCCGCCAAAAGCAAGCCCTGCGCTCGTCCCGTCCCGCTTGACCCGTGCATCCGCCGGTGCTGGCCTGCAAAATGCCTGTGAGCGACGCACGTGACCAGCAGCCCAGGCGAGTGTGCACGGGTGGCAGGCGAAACGGGCGTGCGTGTCGCCAGTGTGTATGTCCCTTTTTCGCCTTTTTCGGGTTCGTGTTTTCGTGTGCCGCCAAAAGCAAGCCCTGCGCTCGTCCCGTCCCGCTTGACCCGTGCATCCGCCGGTGCTGGCCTGCAAAATGCCTATGAGCGACGCATGTGACCAGCAGCCCAGGCGAGTGTGCATGGGTGGCAGGCGAAACGGGCGCGCGTGTCGCCAGTGCGTATGTCCCTTTTTCGGGTTCGTGTTTTCGTGTGCCACCAAAAGCAAGCCTTGCGCTCGTCCCGTCCCGCTTGACCCGTGCATCCGCCGGTGCTGGCCTGCAAAATGCCTGTGAGCGACGCATGTGACCAGCTGCCCAGGCGAGTGTGCACGGGTGGCAGGCGAAACGGGCGTGTCGCCAGTGCGTATGTCCCTTTTTTGCCTTTTTCGGGTTCGTGTTTTTGTGTGCCGGCAAAAGTTAGCCCTGCGCTCGTCCCGTCCCGCTTGACCCGTGCATCCGCCGGTGCTGGCCTGCAAAATGCCTTTGAGCGACGCATGTGACCAGCTGCCCAGGCGAGTGTGCACGGGTGGTTGGCGAAACGGGCGCGCGTGTCCCTCCCTCGTCCCCTTTCATG
>NW_027181772.1:10000-12500 GCF_029961685.1 Aristolochia californica
CCCTTGCGCCCGAGCAGTGATGCTCCCAGGCAGCCAAAACGCACATGCAAAGAGTCGAACAGGCGCCCAAGCGCACATGCGAACAATCGTACAGGCGCCCGGGCGAAAAGGCGCCAAGACGCCCAGGCGAAAAGGCACCAGGGCGCACAGGCGCCAGGACGCCCAGGCGAAAAGGCGCCAGGGCGCCCAGGCGGAAAAGACGCGCCCAGGCGGAAAAGAGGCGCCCAGGCGAAAAGGCGCCAGGGCGCCCAGGCGGAAAAGAGGCGCCCAGGCGGAAACGAGGCGCCCAGGCGAAAAAGAGGCGCCCAGGCGAAAAAGAGGCGCCCAGGCGGAAAGGCGCCAGGGCGCCCAGGCGGAAAAGAGGCGCCCTGGCGTAGGCGCCCAGGCGCCAAAAGAGGCGCCAGGCGAAAAGGCGCCAGGGCGCCCAGGCGGAAAAGAGGCGCCCAGGCGGAATGGCGCCAGGGCGCCCAGGCGGAAAAGAGGCGCCCAGGCGAAAAAGAGGCGCCCAGGCGGAAAAGAGGCGCCCTGGCGTAGGCGCCCAGGCGCCAAAAGAGGCGCCAGGCGAAAAGGCGCCAGGGCGCCCAGGCGGAAAAGAGGCGCCCAGGCGGAATGGCGCCAGGGCGCCCAGGCGGAAAAGAGGCGCCCAGGCGAAAAAGAGGCGCCCAGGCGGAAAGGCGCCAGGGCGCCCAGGCGGAAAAGAGGCGCCCTGGCGTAGGCGCCCATGCGCCAAAAGAGGCACCCAGGCGAAAAGGCGCCAGGGCGCCCAGGCGGAAAAGAGGCGCCCAGGCGGAATGGCGCCAGGGCACCCAGGCGGAAAAGAGGCGCCCTGGCGTAGGCGCCCAGGCGCCAAAAGAGGCGCCAGGCGAAAAGGCGCCAGGGCGCCCAGGCGGAAAAGAGGCGCCCAGGCGAAAAAGAGGCGCCCTGGCGGAAAAGAGGCGCCCTGGCGTAGGCGCCCAGGCGCCAAAAGAGGCACCCAGGCGAAAAGGCGCCAGGGCGCCCAGGCGGAAAAGAGGCGCCCAGGCGGAATGGCGCCAGGGCACCCAGGCGGAAAAGAGGCGCCCAGGCGAAAAAGAGGCGCCCAGGCGGAAAAGAGGCGCCCTGGCGTAGGCGCCCAGGCGCCAAAAGAGGCGCCCAGGCGAAAAGGCGCCAGGGCGCCCAGGCGAAGAGGCGCCAGGGCGCCCAGGTGGGAAAGAGGCGCCCAGGCGAAAAGGCGCCAGGGCGCCCAGGCAGAAAAGAGGCGCCCAGGCGAAAAAGAGGCGCCCAGGCAGAAAGGCGCCATGGCGCCCAGGCGGAAAAGAGGCGCCCTGGCCAGGCGGAAAAGAGGCGCCCAGGCGGAAAAGAGGTGCCCAGGCGAAAAAGAGTCGCCCAGGCCGAAAGGCGCCATGGCGCCCAGGCGGAAAAGAGGCGCCCACGCGAAAAGGCGCCAGGGCGCCAAGGCGGAAAACAGGCGCCCAGGCGGAAAGGTGCCAGGGCGCCCAGGCGGAAAAGAGGCGCCCAGGCGCGTGGGGGGCAAGGCGCCAGGCGCCAGGCACGCGCGGAGGCAAGGCGCCAGGCGCAAGGCGCCACGCGCGCGCGCGCGTGGGGGGCGAGGCGCAAGGCGCCACGCGCGCGCGCGCGTGGGGGGCGAGGCGCCAGGCGCCAGGCGCCGGGCGCGCGTGGGGGGCAAGGCGCCAGGCGCCGGGCGCGCGCGTGGGGGGCGAGGCGCCAGGCGCCAGGCGCCGGGCGCGCGTGGGGGGCGAGGCGCCAGGCGCCAGGCGCCGGGCGCGCGTGGGGGGCAAGGCGCCAGGCGCCTGGCGGGCGGGCGCCCCCAGGAAGGGGTGCTGGCGCGCGATGGGGTTGCGCCCGTACGGACCGTGTGACAGTACAGACACTTTGGCGAAACCTCCTGCCCGAAGCGATTTTAGGCGTTCGGCTAGGTAGGTGACCCGGTTTTTTTCGCGTTTCTCGGCCGCTAGCCCCTTTTTTCGCGTTTTCGTGCGCGCGCCCCTCTTGACCTCGCACGCGCGCCGCGCGTCGCGTCCTTGTCCTTGTCCGCGTCCGCGTTCGCGTGTGTCGGCGATCACGGGCCCCGTGCATGGCTCGTCTCTGTGGACCATCGCCCCGCTCTTGTCCCTCTTTCGTGTTTGTGTGGCGCCCCGCCCCGTGCACCATTGCCGGCTGGCAGCAAGGTGCCTAGCCCCCCTTGCCGCCAGGCCTGTCCACCCCAAGGTGCTAAAGCCGCCAGGCACCTGTGCCGCCGAACCGTGCGTCCGTAAGCCGCTGCACGTGCGGCGGCCGGCCATGCCCGTGCTATTGACCCTGTGTGACAGTACAGACACTTTGGCGAAACCTCCTGGCCGACGGGGTTTTTGCGCCCACCTAGGTAGGGCGACCCCTTTTTTTTCGTGTCGCCTGTCCGTGTGTCCCTTTTTCGCCTTTTTCGGGTTCGTGTTTTCGTGTGCCGCCAAAAGCAAGCCCTGCGCTCGTCCCGTCCCGCTTGACCCGTGCATCCGCCGGTGCT
>NW_027181772.1:42500-45000 GCF_029961685.1 Aristolochia californica
TGGCGTAGGCGCCCAGGCGCCAAAAGAGGCGCCAGGCGAAAAGGCGCCAGGGCGCCCAGGCGGAAAAGAGGCGCCCAGGCGGAATGGCGCCAGGGCGCCCAGGCGGAAAAGAGGCGCCCAGGCGAAAAAGAGGCGCCCAGGCGGAAAGGCGCCAGGGCGCCCAGGCGGAAAAGAGGCGCCCTGGCGTAGGCGCCCATGCGCCAAAAGAGGCACCCAGGCGAAAAGGCGCCAGGGCGCCCAGGCGGAAAAGAGGCGCCCAGGCGGAATGGCGCCAGGGCACCCAGGCGGAAAAGAGGCACCCAGGCGGAAAAGAGGCGCCCTGGCGTAGGCGCCCAGGCGCCAAAAGAGGCGCCAGGCGAAAAGGCGCCAGGGCGCCCAGGCGGAAAAGAGGCGCCCAGGCGAAAAAGAGGCGCCCTGGCGGAAAAGAGGCGCCCTGGCGTAGGCGCCCAGGCGCCAAAAGAGGCACCCAGGCGAAAAGGCGCCAGGGCGCCCAGGCGGAAAAGAGGCGCCCAGGCGGAATGGCGCCAGGGCACCCAGGCGGAAAAGAGGCGCCCAGGCGAAAAAGAGGCGCCCAGGCGGAAAAGAGGCGCCCTGGCGTAGGCGCCCAGGCGCCAAAAGAGGCGCCCAGGCGAAAAGGCGCCAGGGCGCCCAGGCGAAGAGGCGCCAGGGCGCCCAGGTGGGAAAGAGGCGCCCAGGCGAAAAGGCGCCAGGGCGCCCAGGCAGAAAAGAGGCGCCCAGGCGAAAAAGAGGCGCCCAGGCAGAAAGGCGCCATGGCGCCCAGGCGGAAAAGAGGCGCCCTGGCCAGGCGGAAAAGAGGTGCCCAGGCGAAAAAGAGTCGCCCAGGCCGAAAGGCGCCATGGCGCCCAGGCGGAAAAGAGGCGCCCACGCGAAAAGGCGCCAGGGCGCCAAGGCGGAAAACAGGCGCCCAGGCGGAAAGGTGCCAGGGCGCCCAGGCGGAAAAGAGGCGCCCAGGCGCGTGGGGGGCAAGGCGCCAGGCGCCAGGCACGCGCGGAGGCAAGGCGCCACGCGCGCGCGCGCGTGGGGGGCGAGGCGCCAGGCGCCAGGCGCCGGGCGCGCGTGGGGGGCAAGGCGCCAGGCGCCGGGCGCGCGCGTGGGGGGCGAGGCGCCAGGCGCCAGGCGCCGGGCGCGCGTGGGGGGCAAGGCGCCAGGCGCCGGGCGCGCGCGCGTGGGGCGCCAGGCGCCTGGCGGGCGGGCGCCCCCAGGAAGGGGTGCTGGCGCGCGATGGGGTTGCGCCCGTACGGACCGTGTGACAGTACAGACACTTTGGCGAAACCTCCTGCCCGAAGCGATTTTAGGCGTTCGGCTAGGTAGGTGACCCGGTTTTTTTCGCGTTTCTCGGCCGCTAGCCCCTTTTTTCGCGTTTTCGTGCGCGCGCCCCTCTTGACCTCGCACGCGCGCCGCGCGTCGCGTCCTTGTCCTTGTCCGCGTCCGCGTTCGCGCGTGTCGGCGATCACGGGCCCCGTGCATGGCTCGTCTCTGTGGACCATCGCCCCGCTCTTGTCCCTCTTTCGTGTTTGTGTGGCGCCCCGCCCCGTGCACCATTGCCGGCTGGCAGCAAGGTGCCTAGCCCCCCTTGCCGCCAGGCCTGTCCACCCCAAGGTGCTAAAGCCGCCAGGCACCCGTGCCGCCGAACCGTGCGTCCGTAAGCCGCTGCACGTGCGGCGGCCGGCCATGCCCGTGCTATTGACCCTGTGTGACAGTACAGACACTTTGGCGAAACCTCCTGGCCGACGGGGTTTTTGCGCCCACCTAGGTAGGGCGACCCCTTTTTTTTCGTGTCGCCTGTCCGTGTGTCCCTTTTTCGCCTTTTTCGGGTTCGTGTTTTCGTGTGCCGCCAAAAGCAAGCCCTGCGCTCGTCCCGTCCCGCTTGACCCGTGCATCCGCCGGTGCTGGCCTGCAAAATGCCTGTGAGCGACGCACGTGACCAGCAGCCCAGGCGAGTGTGCACGGGTGGCAGGCGAAACGGGCGTGCGTGTCGCCAGTGTGTATGTCCCTTTTTCGCCTTTTTCGGGTTCGTGTTTTCGTGTGCCGCCAAAAGCAAGCCCTGCGCTCGTCCCGTCCCGCTTGACCCGTGCATCCGCCGGTGCTGGCCTGCAAAATGCCTATGAGCGACGCATGTGACCAGCAGCCCAGGCGAGTGTGCATGGGTGGCAGGCGAAACGGGCGCGCGTGTCGCCAGTGCGTATGTCCCTTTTTCGGGTTCGTGTTTTCGTGTGCCACCAAAAGCAAGCCTTGCGCTCGTCCCGTCCCGCTTGACCCGTGCATCCGCCGGTGCTGGCCTGCAAAATGCCTGTGAGCGACGCATGTGACCAGCTGCCCAGGCGAGTGTGCACGGGTGGCAGGCGAAACGGGCGTGTCGCCAGTGCGTATGTCCCTTTTTTGCCTTTTTCGGGTTCGTGTTTTTGTGTGCCGGCAAAAGTTAGCCCTGCGCTCGTCCCGTCCCGCTTGACCCGTGCATCCGCCGGTGCTGGCCTGCAAA
>NW_027181773.1:40000-42500 GCF_029961685.1 Aristolochia californica
ACATGCGAACAATCGTACAGGCGCCCGGGCGAAAAGGCGCCCAAGCGCACATGCGAACAATCGTACAGGCGCCCGGGCGAAAAGGCGCCAAGACGCCCAGGCGAAAAGGCACCAGGGCGCACAGGCGCCAGGACGCCCAGGCGAAAAGGCGCCAGGGCGCCCAGGCGGAAAAGACGCGCCCAGGCGGAAAAGAGGCGCCCAGGCGAAAAGGCGCCAGGGCGCCCAGGCGGAAAAGAGGCGCCCAGGCGGAAACGAGGCGCCCAGGCGAAAAAGAGGCGCCCAGGCGAAAAAGAGGCGCCCAGGCGGAAAGGCGCCAGGGCGCCCAGGCGGAAAAGAGGCGCCCTGGCGTAGGCGCCCAGGCGCCAAAAGAGGCGCCAGGCGGAAAAGAGGCGCCCTGGCGTAGGCGCCCAGGCGCCAAAAGAGGCGCCAGGCGAAAAGGCGCCAGGGCGCCCAGGCGGAAAAGAGGCGCCCAGGCGGAATGGCGCCAGGGCGCCCAGGCGGAAAAGAGGCGCCCAGGCGAAAAAGAGGCGCCCAGGCGGAAAAGAGGCGCCCTGGCGTAGGCGCCCAGGCGCCAAAAGAGGCGCCAGGCGAAAAGGCGCCAGGGCGCCCAGGCGGAAAAGAGGCGCCCAGGCGGAATGGCGCCAGGGCGCCCAGGCGGAAAAGAGGCGCCCAGGCGAAAAAGAGGCGCCCAGGCGGAAAGGCGCCAGGGCGCCCAGGCGGAAAAGAGGCGCCCTGGCGTAGGCGCCCATGCGCCAAAAGAGGCACCCAGGCGAAAAGGCGCCAGGGCGCCTAGGCGGAAAAGAGGCGCCCAGGCGGAATGGCGCCAGGGCACCCAGGCGGAAAAGAGGCGCCCAGGCGGAAAAGAGGCGCCCTGGCGTAGGCGCCCAGGCGCCAAAAGAGGCGCCAGGCGAAAAGGCGCCAGGGCCCCCAGGCGGAAAAGAGGCGCCCAGGCGAAAAAGAGGCGCCCTGGCGGAAAAGAGGCGCCCTGGCGTAGGCACCCAGGCGCCAAAAGAGGCACCCAGGCGAAAAGGCGCCAGGGCGCCCAGGCGGAAAAGAGGCGCCCAGGCGGAATGGCGCCAGGGCACCCAGGCGGAAAAGAGGCGCCCAGGCGAAAAAGAGGCGCCCAGGCGGAAAAGAGGCGCCCTGGCGTAGGCGCCCAGGCGCCAAAAGTGGCGCCCAGGCGAAAAGGCGCCAGGGCGCCCAGGCGAAGAGGCGCCAGGGCGCCCAGGTGGGAAAGAGGCGCCCAGGCGAAAAGGCGCCAGGGCGCCCAGGCAGAAAAGAGGCGCCCAGGCGAAAAAGAGGCGCCCAGGCAGAAAGGCGCCATGGCGCCCAGGCGGAAAAGAGGCGCCCTGGCCAGGCGGAAAAGAGGCGCCCAGGCGGAAAAGAGGTGCCCAGGCGAAAAAGAGTCGCCCAGGCCGAAAGGCGCCATGGCGCCCAGGCGGAAAAGAGGCGCCCACGCGAAAAGGCGCCAGGGCGCCAAGGCGGAAAACAGGCGCCCAGGCGGAAAGGTGCCAGGGCGCCCAGGCGGAAAAGAGGCGCCCAGGCGCGTGGGGGGCAAGGCGCCAGGCGCCAGGCACGCGCGGAGGCAAGGCGCCAGGCGCAAGGCGCCACGCGCGCGCGCGCGTGGGGGGCGAGGCGCCAGGCGCCAGGCGCCGGGCGCGCGTGGGGGGCAAGGCGCCAGGCGCCGGGCGCGCGCGCGTGGGGCGCCAGGCGCCTGGCGGGTGGGCGCCCCCAGGAAGGGGTGCTGGCGCGCGATGGGGTTGCGCCCGTACGGACCGTGTGACAGTACAGACACTTTGGCGAAACCTCCTGCCCGAAGCGATTTTAGGCGTTCGGCTAGGTAGGTGACCCGGTTTTTTTCGCGTTTCTCGGCCGCTAGCCCCTTTTTTCGCGTTTTCGTGCGCGCGCCCCTCTTGACCTCGCACGCGCGCCGCGCGTCGCGTCCTTGTCCTTGTCCGCGTCCGCGTTCGCGCGTGTCGGCGATCACGGGCCCCGTGCATGGCTCGTCTCTGTGGACCATCGCCCCGCTCTTGTCCCTCTTTCGTGTTTGTGTGGCGCCCCGCCCCGTGCACCATTGCCGGCTGGCAGCAAGGTGCCTAGCCCCCCTTGCCGCCAGGCCTGTCCACCCCAAGGTGCTAAAGCCGCCAGGCACCCGTGCCGCCGAACCGTGCGTCCGTAAGCCGCTGCACGTGCGGCGGCCGGCCATGCCCGTGCTATTGACCCTGTGTGACAGTACAGACACTTTGGCGAAACCTCCTGGCCGACGGGGTTTTTGCGCCCACCTAGGTAGGGCGACCCCTTTTTTTTCGTGTCGCCTGTCCGTGTGTCCCTTTTTCGCCTTTTTCGGGTTCGTGTTTTCGTGTGCCGCCAAAAGCAAGCCCTGCGCTCGTCCCGTCCCGCTTGACCCGTGCATCCGCCGGTGCTGGCCTGCAAAATGCCTGTGAGCGACGCACGTGACCAGCAGCCCAGGCGAGTGTGCACGGGTGGCAGGCGAAACGGG
>NW_027181774.1:0-2500 GCF_029961685.1 Aristolochia californica
CACACGAAAACACGAACCCGAAAAAGGGACATACGCACTGGCGACACGCGCGCCCGTTTCGCCTGCCACCCATGCACACTCGCCTGGGCTGCTGGTCACATGCGTCGCTCATAGGCATTTTGCAGGCCAGCACCGGCGGATGCACGGGTCAAGCGGGACGGGACGAGCGCAGGGCTTGCTTTTGGCGGCACACGAAAACACGAACCCGAAAAAGGCGAAAAAGGGACATACACACTGGCGACACGCACGCCCGTTTCGCCTGCCACCCGTGCACACTCGCCTGGGCTGCTGGTCACGTGCGTCGCTCACAGGCATTTTGCAGGCCAGCACCGGCGGATGCACGGGTCAAGCGGGACGGGACGAGCGCAGGGCTTGCTTTTGGCGGCACACGAAAACACGAACCCGAAAAAGGCGAAAAAGGGACACACGGACAGGCGACACGAAAAAAAAGGGGTCGCCCTACCTAGGTGGGCGCAAAAACCCCGTCCGCCAGGAGGTTTCGCCAAAGTGTCTGTACTGTCACACAGGGTCAATAGCACGGGCATGGCCGGCCGCCGCACGTGCAGCGGCTTACGGACGCACGGTTCGGCGGCACAGGTGCCTGGCGGCTTTAGCACCTTGGGGTGGACAGGCCTGGCGGCAAGGGGGGCTAGGCACCTTGCTGCCAGCCGGCAATGGTGCACGGGGCGGGGCGCCACACAAACACGAAAGAGGGACAAGAGCGGGGCGATGGTCCACAGAGACGAGCCATGCACGGGGCCCGTGATCGCCGACACGCGCGAACGCGGACGCGGACAAGGACAAGGACGCGACGCGCGGCGCGCGTGCGAGGTCAAGAGGGGCGCGCGCACGAAAACGCGAAAAAAGGGGCTAGCGGCCGAGAAACGCGAAAAAAACCGGGTCACCTACCTAGCCGAACGCCTAAAATCGCTTCGGGCAGGAGGTTTCGCCAAAGTGTCTGTACTGTCACACGGTCCGTACGGGCGCAACCCCATCGCGCGCCAGCACCCCTTCCTGGGGGCGCCCGCCCGCCAGGCGCCTGGCGCCCCACGCGCGCGCGCCCGGCGCCTGGCGCCTTGCCCCCCACGCGCGCCCGGCGCCTGGCGCCTGGCGCCTCGCCCCCCACGCGCGCGCCCGGCGCCTGGCGCCTTGCCCCCCACGCGCGCCCGGTGCCTGGCGCCTGGCGCCTCGCCCCCCACGCGCGCGCGCGCGTGGCGCCTTGCGCCTGGCGCCTTGCCTCCGCGCGTGCCTGGCGCCTGGCGCCTTGCCCCCCACGCGCCTGGGCGCCTCTTTTCCGCCTGGGCGCCCTGGCACCTTTCCGCCTGGGCGCCTGTTTTCCGCCTTGGCGCCCTGGCGCCTTTTCGCGTGGGCGCCTCTTTTCCGCCTGGGCGCCATGGCGCCTTTCGGCCTGGGCGACTCTTTTTCGCCTGGGCACCTCTTTTCCGCCTGGGCGCCTCTTTTCCGCCTGGCCAGGGCGCCTCTTTTCCGCCTGGGCGCCATGGCGCCTTTCTGCCTGGGCGCCTCTTTTTCGCCTGGGCGCCTCTTTTCTGCCTGGGCGCCCTGGCGCCTTTTCGCCTGGGCGCCTCTTTCCCACCTGGGCGCCCTGGCGCCTCTTCGCCTGGGCGCCCTGGCGCCTTTTCGCCTGGGCGCCTCTTTTGGCGCCTGGGCGCCTACGCCAGGGCGCCTCTTTTCCGCCTGGGCGCCTCTTTTTCGCCTGGGCGCCTCTTTTCCGCCTGGGTGCCCTGGCGCCATTCCGCCTGGGCGCCTCTTTTCCGCCTGGGCGCCCTGGCGCCTTTTCGCCTGGGTGCCTCTTTTGGCGCCTGGGCGCCTACGCCAGGGCGCCTCTTTTCCGCCAGGGCGCCTCTTTTTCGCCTGGGCGCCTCTTTTCCGCCTGGGCGCCCTGGCGCCTTTTCGCCAGGCGCCTCTTTTGGCGCCTGGGCGCCTATGCCAGGGCGCCTCTTTTCCGCCTGGGCGCCTCTTTTCCGCCTGGGTGCCCTGGCGCCATTCCGCCTGGGCGCCTCTTTTCCGCCTGGGCGCCTTGGCGCCTTTTCGCCTGGGTGCCTCTTATGGCGCATGGGCGCCTACGCCAGGGCGCCTCTTTTCCGCCTGGGCGCCCTGGCGCCTTTCCGCCTGGGCGCCTCTTTTTCGCCTGGGCGCCTCTTTTCCGCCTGGGCGCCCTGGCGCCATTCCGCCTGGGCGCCTCTTTTCCGCCTGGGCGCCCTGGCGCCTTTTCGCCTGGCGCCTCTTTTGGCGCCTGGGCGCCTACGCCAGGGCGCCTCTTTTCCGCCTGGGCGCCTCTTTTCCGCCTGGGCGCCCTGGCGCCATTCCGCCTGGGCGCCTCTTTTCCGCCTGGGCGCCCTGGCGCCTTTTCGCCTGGCGCCTCCGCCAGGGCGCCTCTTTTCCGCCTGGGCGCCCTGGCGCCTTTCCGCCTGGGCGCCTCTTTTTCGCCTGGGCGCCTCTTTTTCGCCTGGGCGCCTCGTTTCCGCCTGGGCGCCTCTTT
>NW_027181774.1:42500-45000 GCF_029961685.1 Aristolochia californica
AAACACGAACCCGAAAAAGGGACATACGCACTGGCGACACGCGCGCCCGTTTCGCCTGCCACCCATGCACACTCGCCTGGGCTGCTGGTCACATGCGTCGCTCATAGGCATTTTGCAGGCCAGCACCGGCGGATGCACGGGTCAAGCGGGACGGGACGAGCGCAGGGCTTGCTTTTGGCGGCACACGAAAACACGAACCCGAAAAAGGCGAAAAAGGGACATACACACTGGCGACACGCACGCCCGTTTCGCCTGCCACCCGTGCACACTCGCCTGGGCTGCTGGTCACGTGCGTCGCTCACAGGCATTTTGCAGGCCAGCACCGGCGGATGCACGGGTCAAGCGGGACGGGACGAGCGCAGGGCTTGCTTTTGGCGGCACACGAAAACACGAACCCGAAAAAGGCGAAAAAGGGACACACGGACAGGCGACACGAAAAAAAAGGGGTCGCCCTACCTAGGTGGGCGCAAAAACCCCGTCCGCCAGGAGGTTTCGCCAAAGTGTCTGTACTGTCACACAGGGTCAATAGCACGGGCATGGCCGGCCGCCGCACGTGCAGCGGCTTACGGACGCACGGTTCGGCGGCACAGGTGCCTGGCGGCTTTAGCACCTTGGGGTGGACAGGCCTGGCGGCAAGGGGGGCTAGGCACCTTGCTGCCAGCCGGCAATGGTGCACGGGGCGGGGCGCCACACAAACACGAAAGAGGGACAAGAGCGGGGCGATGGTCCACAGAGACGAGCCATGCACGGGGCCCGTGATCGCCGACACGCGCGAACGCGGACGCGGACAAGGACAAGGACGCGACGCGCGGCGCGCGTGCGAGGTCAAGAGGGGCGCGCGCACGAAAACGCGAAAAAAGGGGCTAGCGGCCGAGAAACGCGAAAAAAACCGGGTCACCTACCTAGCCGAACGCCTAAAATCGCTTCGGGCAGGAGGTTTCGCCAAAGTGTCTGTACTGTCACACGGTCCGTACGGGCGCAACCCCATCGCGCGCCAGCACCCCTTCCTGGGGGCGCCCGCCCGCCAGGCGCCTGGCGCCCCACGCGCGCGCGCCCGGCGCCTGGCGCCTTGCCCCCCACGCGCGCCCGGCGCCTGGCGCCTGGCGCCTCGCCCCCCACGCGCGCGCCCGGCGCCTGGCGCCTTGCCCCCCACGCGCGCCCGGCGCCTGGCGCCTGGCGCCTCGCCCCCCACGCGCGCGCGCGCGTGGCGCCTTGCGCCTGGCGCCTTGCCTCCGCGCGTGCCTGGCGCCTGGCGCCTTGCCCCCCACGCGCCTGGGCGCCTCTTTTCCGCCTGGGCGCCCTGGCACCTTTCCGCCTGGGCGCCTGTTTTCCGCCTTGGCGCCCTGGCGCCTTTTCGCGTGGGCGCCTCTTTTCCGCCTGGGCGCCATGGCGCCTTTCGGCCTGGGCGACTCTTTTTCGCCTGGGCACCTCTTTTCCGCCTGGGCGCCTCTTTTCCGCCTGGCCAGGGCGCCTCTTTTCCGCCTGGGCGCCATGGCGCCTTTCTGCCTGGGCGCCTCTTTTTCGCCTGGGCGCCTCTTTTCTGCCTGGGCGCCCTGGCGCCTTTTCGCCTGGGCGCCTCTTTCCCACCTGGGCGCCCTGGCGCCTCTTCGCCTGGGCGCCCTGGCGCCTTTTCGCCTGGGCGCCTCTTTTGGCGCCTGGGCGCCTACGCCAGGGCGCCTCTTTTCCGCCTGGGCGCCTCTTTTTCGCCTGGGCGCCTCTTTTCCGCCTGGGTGCCCTGGCGCCATTCCGCCTGGGCGCCTCTTTTCCGCCTGGGCGCCCTGGCGCCTTTTCGCCTGGGTGCCTCTTTTGGCGCCTGGGCGCCTACGCCAGGGCGCCTCTTTTCCGCCAGGGCGCCTCTTTTTCGCCTGGGCGCCTCTTTTCCGCCTGGGCGCCCTGGCGCCTTTTCGCCAGGCGCCTCTTTTGGCGCCTGGGCGCCTATGCCAGGGCGCCTCTTTTCCGCCTGGGCGCCTCTTTTCCGCCTGGGTGCCCTGGCGCCATTCCGCCTGGGCGCCTCTTTTCCGCCTGGGCGCCTTGGCGCCTTTTCGCCTGGGTGCCTCTTATGGCGCATGGGCGCCTACGCCAGGGCGCCTCTTTTCCGCCTGGGCGCCCTGGCGCCTTTCCGCCTGGGCGCCTCTTTTTCGCCTGGGCGCCTCTTTTCCGCCTGGGCGCCCTGGCGCCATTCCGCCTGGGCGCCTCTTTTCCGCCTGGGCGCCCTGGCGCCTTTTCGCCTGGCGCCTCTTTTGGCGCCTGGGCGCCTACGCCAGGGCGCCTCTTTTCCGCCTGGGCGCCTCTTTTCCGCCTGGGCGCCCTGGCGCCATTCCGCCTGGGCGCCTCTTTTCCGCCTGGGCGCCCTGGCGCCTTTTCGCCTGGCGCCTCCGCCAGGGCGCCTCTTTTCCGCCTGGGCGCCCTGGCGCCTTTCCGCCTGGGCGCCTCTTTTTCGCCTGGGCGCCTCTTTTTCGCCTGGGCGCCTCGTTTCCGCCTGGGCGCCTCTTTTCCGCCT
>NW_027181774.1:65000-67226 GCF_029961685.1 Aristolochia californica
CGCGCGCGCGTGGCGCCTTGCGCCTCGCCCCCCACGCGCGCGCGCGCGTGGCGCCTTGCGCCTCGCCCCCCACGCGCGCGCGCGCGTGGCGCCTTGCGCCTGGCGCCTTGCCTCCGCGCGTGCCTGGCGCCTGGCGCCTTGCCCCCCACGCGCCTGGGCGCCTCTTTTCCGCCTGGGCGCCCTGGCACCTTTCCGCCTGGGCGCCTGTTTTCCGCCTTGGCGCCCTGGCGCCTTTTCGCGTGGGCGCCTCTTTTCCGCCTGGGCGCCATGGCGCCTTTCGGCCTGGGCGACTCTTTTTCGCCTGGGCACCTCTTTTCCGCCTGGGCGCCTCTTTTCCGCCTGGCCAGGGCGCCTCTTTTCCGCCTGGGCGCCATGGCGCCTTTCTGCCTGGCCGCCTCTTTTTCGCCTGGGCGCCTCTTTTCTGCCTGGGCGCCCTGGCGCCTTTTCGCCTGGGCGCCTCTTTCCCACCTGGGCGCCCTGGCGCCTCTTCGCCTGGGCGCCCTGGCGCCTTTTCGCCTGGGCGCCTCTTTTGGCGCCTGGGCGCCTACGCCAGGGCGCCTCTTTTCCGCCTGGGCGCCTCTTTTTCGCCTGGGCGCCTCTTTTCCGCCTGGGTGCCCTGGCGCCATTCCGCCTGGGCGCCTCTTTTCCGCCTGGGCGCCCTGGCGCCTTTTCGCCTGGGTGCCTCTTTTGGCGCCTGGGCGCCTACGCCAGGGCGCCTCTTTTCCGCCAGGGCGCCTCTTTTTCGCCTGGGCGCCTCTTTTCCGCCTGGGCGCCCTGGCGCCTTTTCGCCTGGCGCCTCTTTTGGCGCCTGGGCGCCTACGCCAGGGCGCCTCTTTTCCGCCTGGGCGCCTCTTTTCCGCCTGGGTGCCCTGGCGCCATTCCGCCTGGGCGCCTCTTTTCCGCCTGGGCGCCCTGGCGCCTTTTCGCCTGGGTGCCTCTTTTGGCGCATGGGCGCCTACGCCAGGGCGCCTCTTTTCCGCCTGGGCGCCCTGGCGCCTTTCCGCCTGGGCGCCTCTTTTTCGCCTGGGCGCCCTGGCGCCATTCCGCCTGGGCGCCTCTTTTCCGCCTGGGCGCCCTGGCGCCTTTTCGCCTGGCGCCTCTTTTGGCGCCTGGGCGCCTACGCCAGGGCGCCTCTTTTCCGCCTGGGCGCCTCTTTTTCGCCTGGGCGCCTCTTTTCCGCCTGGGCGCCCTGGCGCCATTCCGCCTGGGCGCCTCTTTTCCGCCTGGGCGCCCTGGCGCCATTCCGCCTGGGCGCCTCTTTTCCGCCTGGGCGCCCTGGCGCCTTTTCGCCTGGCGCCTCTTTTGGCGCCTGGGCGCCTACGCCAGGGCGCCTCTTTTCCGCCTGGGCGCCCTGGCGCCTTTCCGCCTGGGCGCCTCTTTTTCGCCTGGGCGCCTCTTTTTCGCCTGGGCGCCTCGTTTCCGCCTGGGCGCCTCTTTTCCGCCTGGGCGCCCTGGCGCCTTTTCGCCTGGGCGCCTCTTTTCCGCCTGGGCGCGTCTTTTCCGCCTGGGCGCCCTGGCGCCTTTTCGCCTGGGCGTCCTGGCGCCTGTGCGCCCTGGTGCCTTTTCGCCTGGGCGTCTTGGCGCCTTTTCGCCCGGGCGCCTGTACGATTGTTCGCATGTGCGCTTGGGCGCCTGTTCGACTCTTTGCATGTGCGTTTTGGCTGCCTGGGAGCATCACTGCTCGGGCGCAAGGGGCCTTCGGGTTATGGGGCTCCCGGGTCGAGTTTTTCCTCGGGACCAAGCGTCACATTTCATGGGTTTGCGTCGTCGTTCCTTCGTGGCCTGGCCCCCGTTTTAGGCGTTGAAGGAGGCGTCGGCGAGGCGACTCGTCGCAGTGGCAGGCGAAGGTGGACGGGTAGGGTCGGAGGGGCAGCGGATGGCTTCTTGTGGAGGCGGCCGTGCGTCGGGTGCCGCTTCCTCGCCATCGCAGGGATGCCGATGGCCTCCACGCTGCAAGACGTGTAAGGCCGGATCGACTCATCCAGTCCCCATTTAAATGGTCAATAGCACGGGCATGGCCGGCCGCCGCACGTGCAGCGGCTTACGGACGCACGGTTCGGCGGCACAGGTGCCTGGCGGCTTTAGCACCTTGGGGTGGACAGGCCTGGCGGCAAGGGGGGCTAGGCACCTTGCTGCCAGCCGGCAATGGTGCACGGGGCGGGGCGCCACACAAACACGAAAGAGGGACAAGAGCGGGGCGATGGTCCACAGAGACGAGCCATGCAC
>NW_027181775.1:0-2500 GCF_029961685.1 Aristolochia californica
AAAAACTCGACCCGGGAGCCCCATAACCCGAAGGCCCCTTGCGCCCGAGCAGTGATGCTCCCAGGCAGCCAAAACGCACATGCAAAGAGTCGAACAGGCGCCCAAGCGCACATGCGAACAATCGTACAGGCGCCCGGGCGAAAAGGCGCCAAGACGCCCAGGCGAAAAGGCACCAGGGCGCACAGGCGCCAGGACGCCCAGGCGAAAAGGCGCCAGGGCGCCCAGGCGGAAAAGACGCGCCCAGGCGGAAAAGAGGCGCCCAGGCGAAAAGGCGCCAGGGCGCCCAGGCGGAAAAGAGGCGCCCAGGCGGAAACGAGGCGCCCAGGCGAAAAAGAGGCGCCCAGGCGAAAAAGAGGCGCCCAGGCGGAAAGGCGCCAGGGCGCCCAGGCGGAAAAGAGGCGCCCTGGCGTAGGCGCCCAGGCGCCAAAAGAGGCGCCAGGCGAAAAGGCGCCAGGGCGCCCAGGCGGAAAAGAGGCGCCCAGGCAGAATGGCGCCAGGGCGCCCAGGCGGAAAAGAGGCGCCCAGGCGAAAAAGAGGCGCCCAGGCGGAAAAGAGGCGCCCTGGCGTAGGCGCCCAGGCGCCAAAAGAGGCGCCAGGCGAAAAGGCGCCAGGGCGCCCAGGCGGAAAAGAGGCGCCCAGGCGGAATGGCGCCAGGGCGCCCAGGCGGAAAAGAGGCGCCCAGGCGAAAAAGAGGCACCCAGGCGGAAAGGCGCCAGGGCGCCCAGGCGGAAAAGAGGCGCCCTGGCGTAGGCGCCCATGCGCCAAAAGAGGCACCCAGGCGAAAAGGCGCCAGGGCGCCCAGGCGGAAAAGAGGCGCCCAGGCGGAATGGCGCCAGGGCACCCAGGCGGAAAAGAGGCGCCCAGGCGGAAAAGAGGCGCCCTGGCGTAGGCGCCCAGGCGCCAAAAGAGGCGCCAGGCGAAAAGGCGCCAGGGCGCCCAGGCGGAAAAGAGGCGCCCAGGCGAAAAAGAGGCGCCCTGGCGGAAAAGAGGCGCCCTGGCGTAGGCGCCCAGGCGCCAAAAGAGGCACCCAGGCGAAAAGGCGCCAGGGCGCCCAGGCGGAAAAGAGGCGCCCAGGCGGAATGGCGCCAGGGCACCCAGGCGGAAAAGAGGCGCCCAGGCGAAAAAGAGGCGCCCAGGCGGAAAAGAGGCGCCCTGGCGTAGGCGCCCAGGCGCCAAAAGAGGCGCCCAGGCGAAAAGGCGCCAGGGCGCCCAGGCGAAGAGGCGCCAGGGCGCCCAGGTGGGAAAGAGGCGCCCAGGCGAAAAGGCGCCAGGGCGCCCAGGCAGAAAAGAGGCGCCCAGGCGAAAAAGAGGCGCCCAGGCAGAAAGGCGCCATGGCGCCCAGGCGGAAAAGAGGCGCCCTGGCCAGGCGGAAAAGAGGCGCCCAGGCGGAAAAGAGGTGCCCAGGCGAAAAAGAGTCGCCCAGGCCGAAAGGCGCCATGGCGCCCAGGCGGAAAAGAGGCGCCCACGCGAAAAGGCGCCAGGGCGCCAAGGCGGAAAACTGGCGCCCAGGCGGAAAGGTGCCAGGGCGCCCAGGCGGAAAAGAGGCGCCCAGGCGCGTGGGGGGCAAGGCGCCAGGCGCCAGGCACGCGCGGAGGCAAGGCGCGAGGCGCAAGGCGCCACGCGCGCGCGCGCGTGGGGGGCGAGGCGCCAGGCGCCAGGCGCCGGGCGCGCGTGGGGGGCAAGGCGCCAGGCGCCGGGCGCGCGCGTGGGGGGCGAGGCGCCAGGCGCCAGGCGCCGGGCGCGCGTGGGGGGCGAGGCGCCAGGCGCCAGGCGCCGGGCGCGCGTGGGGGGCAAGGCGCCAGGCGCCGGGCGCGCGCGCGTGGGGCGCCAGGCGCCTGGCGGGCGGGCGCCCCCAGGAAGGGGTGCTGGCGCGCGATGGGGTTGCGCCCGTACGGACCGTGTGACAGTACAGACACTTTGGCGAAACCTCCTGCCCGAAGCGATTTTAGGCGTTCGGCTAGGTAGGTGACCCGGTTTTTTTCGCGTTTCTCGGCCGCTAGCCCCTTTTTTCGCGTTTTCGTGCGCGCGCCCCTCTTGACCTCGCACGCGCGCCGCGCGTCGCGTCCTTGTCCTTGTCCGCGTCCGCGTTCGCGCGTGTCGGCGATCACGGGCCCCGTGCATGGCTCGTCTCTGTGGACCATCGCCCCGCTCTTGTCCCTCTTTCGTGTTTGTGTGGCGCCCCGCCCCGTGCACCATTGCCGGTTGGCAGCAAGGTGCCTAGCCCCCCTTGCCGCCAGGCCTGTCCACCCCAAGGTGCTAAAGCCGCCAGGCACCTGTGCCGCCGAACCGTGCGTCCGTAAGCCGCTGCACGTGCGGCGGCCGGCCATGCCCGTGCTATTGACCCTGTGTGACAGTACAGACACTTTGGCGAAACCTCCTGGCCGACGGGGTTTTTGCGCCCACCTAGGTAGGGCGACCCCTTTTTTTTCGTGTCGCCTGTCCGTGTGTCCCTTTTTCGCCTTTTTCGGGTTCGTGTTTTCGTGTGCCGCCAAAAGCAAGC
>NW_027181775.1:32500-35000 GCF_029961685.1 Aristolochia californica
CAGGGCGCCCAGGCGGAAAAGAGGCGCCCAGGCAGAATGGCGCCAGGGCGCCCAGGCGGAAAAGAGGCGCCCAGGCGAAAAAGAGGCGCCCAGGCGGAAAAGAGGCGCCCTGGCGTAGGCGCCCAGGCGCCAAAAGAGGCGCCAGGCGAAAAGGCGCCAGGGCGCCCAGGCGGAAAAGAGGCGCCCAGGCGGAATGGCGCCAGGGCGCCCAGGCGGAAAAGAGGCGCCCAGGCGAAAAAGAGGCGCCCAGGCGGAAAGGCGCCAGGGCGCCCAGGCGGAAAAGAGGCGCCCTGGCGTAGGCGCCCATGCGCCAAAAGAGGCACCCAGGCGAAAAGGCGCCAGGGCGCCCAGGCGGAAAAGAGGCGCCCAGGCGGAATGGCGCCAGGGCACCCAGGCGGAAAAGAGGCGCCCAGGCGGAAAAGAGGCGCCCTGGCGTAGGCGCCCTGGCGTAGGCGCCCAGGCGCCAAAAGAGGCGCCAGGCGAAAAGGCGCCAGGGCGCCCAGGCGGAAAAGAGGCGCCCAGGCGAAAAAGAGGCGCCCTGGCGGAAAAGAGGCGCCCTGGCGTAGGCGCCCAGGCGCCAAAAGAGGCACCCAGGCGAAAAGGCGCCAGGGCGCCCAGGCGGAAAAGAGGCGCCCAGGCGGAATGGCGCCAGGGCACCCAGGCGGAAAAGAGGCGCCCAGGCGAAAAAGAGGCGCCCAGGCGGAAAAGAGGCGCCCTGGCGTAGGCGCCCAGGCGCCAAAAGAGGCGCCCAGGCGAAAAGGCGCCAGGGCGCCCAGGCGAAGAGGCGCCAGGGCGCCCAGGTGGGAAAGAGGCGCCCAGGCGAAAAGGCGCCAGGGCGCCCAGGCAGAAAAGAGGCGCCCAGGCGAAAAAGAGGCGCCCAGGCAGAAAGGCGCCATGGCGCCCAGGCGGAAAAGAGGCGCCCTGGCCAGGCGGAAAAGAGGCGCCCAGGCGGAAAAGAGGTGCCCAGGCGAAAAAGAGTCGCCCAGGCCGAAAGGCGCCATGGCGCCCAGGCGGAAAAGAGGCGCCCACGCGAAAAGGCGCCAGGGCGCCAAGGCGGAAAACAGGCGCCCAGGCGGAAAGGTGCCAGGGCGCCCAGGCGGAAAAGAGGCGCCCAGGCGCGTGGGGGGCAAGGCGCCAGGCGCCAGGCACGCGCGGAGGCAAGGCGCCAGGCGCAAGGCGCCACGCGCGCGCGCGCGTGGGGGGCGAGGCGCCAGGCGCCACGCGCCGGGCGCGCGTGGGGGGCAAGGCGCCAGGCGCCGGGCGCGCGCGTGGGGGGCGAGGCGCCAGGCGCCAGGCGCCGGGCGCGCGTGGGGGGCAAGGCGCCAGGCGCCGGGCGCGCGCGCGTGGGGCGCCAGGCGCCTGGCGGGCGGGCGCCCCCAGGAAGGGGTGCTGGCGCGCGATGGGGTTGCGCCCGTACGGACCGTGTGACAGTACAGACACTTTGGCGAAACCTCCTGCCCGAAGCGATTTTAGGCGTTCGGCTAGGTAGGTGACCCGGTTTTTTTCGCGTTTCTCGGCCGCTAGCCCCTTTTTTCGCGTTTTCGTGCGCGCGCCCCTCTTGACCTCGCACGCGCGCCGCGCGTCGCGTCCTTGTCCTTGTCCGCGTCCGCGTTCGCGTGTGTCGGCGATCACGGGCCCCGTGCATGGCTCGTCTCTGTGGACCATCGCCCCGCTCTTGTCCCTCTTTCGTGTTTGTGTGGCGCCCCGCCCCGTGCACCATTGCCGGCTGGCAGCAAGGTGCCTAGCCCCCCTTGCCGCCAGGCCTGTCCACCCCAAGGTGCTAAAGCCGCCAGGCACCTGTGCCGCCGAACCGTGCGTCCGTAAGCCGCTGCACGTGCGGCGGCCGGCCATGCCCGTGCTATTGACCCTGTGTGACAGTACAGACACTTTGGCGAAACCTCCTGGCCGACGGGGTTTTTGCGCCCACCTAGGTAGGGCGACCCCTTTTTTTTCGTGTCGCCTGTCCGTGTGTCCCTTTTTCGCCTTTTTCGGGTTCGTGTTTTCGTGTGCCGCCAAAAGCAAGCCCTGCGCTCGTCCCGTCCCGCTTGACCCGTGCATCCGCCGGTGCTGGCCTGCAAAATGCCTGTGAGCGACGCACGTGACCAGCAGCCCAGGCGAGTGTGCACGGGTGGCAGGCGAAACGGGCGTGCGTGTCGCCAGTGTGTATGTCCCTTTTTCGCCTTTTTCGGGTTCGTGTTTTCGTGTGCCGCCAAAAGCAAGCCCTGCGCTCGTCCCGTCCCGCTTGACCCGTGCATCCGCCGGTGCTGGCCTGCAAAATGCCTATGAGCGACGCATGTGACCAGCAGCCCAGGCGAGTGTGCATGGGTGGCAGGCGAAACGGGCGCGCGTGTCGCCAGTGCGTATGTCCCTTTTTCGGGTTCGTGTTTTCGTGTGCCACCAAAAGCAAGCCTTGCGCTCGTCCCGTCCCGCTTGACCCGTGCATCCGCCGGTGCTGGCCTGCAAAATGCCTGTGAGCGACGCATGTGACCAGCTGCCCAGG